>NC_135438.1:21377648-21677648 GCF_051991255.1 Vanacampus margaritifer | reverse complement strand
TGACAGAAGGTCGGAAAACTTTGCAAAAGATGGTGAACTATGCCCGAGCAGGGCGTACCCAGAGTAAACTCTGGTGGAGGCCCGCAGCGGTCCTGTTTTTGTACTGCTGGTAACGAGCTTGATCGGCCAACGTGATGCCCACAGGGTGTGTGTCTAATAAACCTCTCCCTGAAAAAGAGATCTGTTGCGTTGCAGTACAGGTGTCAGATGAAGGTGTCAGAAAGTGCACGGACACAGAGGCGTCTCTGTGGGCTGAGTGAACTGGGGCAGTAACGAACCCATTACGAATGGGATGGTTTGGCAGACGGCCGGAAAATGTTGCGCCGGCATGGAGCGGGACGTTAAAAGTCTCCCCGCCCATGGAAAATGCACGGACACAGAGGCGTCTCTGTGGGCTGAGTGAACTGGGGCAGTAACAAACCCATTACGAATGGGATGGTATGGCAGAAGGCCAAAAAATGTTGCACTGGCAGGGAGCTGGAGGTTTGTCTTCCGGCCCGCCGAAAGCGCCGGGATACAGAGGCATCTCTGGGCCAAGAGAACAGGGTGTTAAACCATTGCGAATGGAATGGATCAGCAGACGGACGGAAAATGTAATGTTGGCGTGGGGCTAGGCGGGGGCCGGGTGTTTAAAGTTTCCCCGCCAAAAAGTGCCCATATACCGAGGTATCTCTATTGGCTGAGCGACTGGGGCGGTACCAAACCCATTACAAATGGGATGAGATGGCAGAAGGCCTAAAAATGTTGCGCTGTGGTGTGGCTGGGCATTAAGTCTCCCCACCTGCGTAATATGCCCAGATACAGAGGCCAACGCAGCGTCCAAGAGAACAGTCTCTGATTTAACCGCTCCCTGAACAAGACATCTGTTGCGTTATTGTACAGGAGTCCAATAAAAGTGCCTGCAAATGCCCAGAAAGAGGCGTTCCTCTGGGCTCAGAGAACTAGGCCTGTAACTAATCCAATATGAATGGCAGAAGGCCAGAATATGTTGAGAAAGATGGTAAACTATGCCTGGGCAGGAAAAAGCAAAGGAAAACATGGTGAAGGCCCGCAGCGGTCCTGCCATGTCACACTGGTCAAGATTTTGCTGGGCCAAAACAGCTCCCAAGAGAATTGTCTCCCTGAACGTGACATCTGTTGCGTGACTGTACAGTAGTGTGATAAAGTTTCCAGCAAGTGCCCAAATACAGAGTATCTCTGGGATGATAGAATTTGAGTAAATAACCCATTACAAATGGAATGGAAAGGCAAAATGCTGGAAAATGTCGGAGGGCAATGACGGCCTCCCCCAGGGCCGTTAGTCCCGGGACGACTTTCTACCCCCCAACAGGCTGACGCTACGTCAAAAAAAGCCAGAGGAAAACCTGATGGGACTTCTGCTGTGGTCCTAACGTGTCCCGCTGTTAATGAGTTTGCTGGGCCAACGCAGCGCCTAAGAGAATTGTCTCTGATTAACTGCTCCCTGAACAAGACATCTGTTGCGTGACTGTACAGGAGTCTGATAAAGGTGCCAGCAAGAACCCAAATACAGAGGAGTATCTCTGGGCTGATAGAATTGGATCGGTAACTAACCCATTACAAAAGAGCTGAAAAGGCAGAAAGCTGGAAAATGTTGCAAAGGATGGTGAACTATGCCCGGTAGGCAGAAGCCAGAGAGAAACCTGGTGGAGGCCCGCAGCGGTTGAAGAATAATAAATTTATTTGTCCTCTTTGCGTGTTCCAAAAATTTGAAGACAGATTTAATGTAAGAAAAAACACCTTTGCAAGATGATTTATTAAAAAAAACAGAGCTCTCTGGACATAGTGACAGACTCCAAACATCACGTAACAGGTGGAATTTCAGAGTGCCGAATGTGTCTCTTCCGCGTGTAAAATGGCTTCTTATAGTTAAACAGACCGCCTCTCTTTCATTTGTAGACAAAATATACTCTCTGGGTACTTTTCCGTGAGCGATGGCGCAAACAGAGTCAGGGTCAGGGGTGTGTGTGTTCGAGAAACATACTCTCTGGGTACTTTTCCGTGAGCGATGCGGCAAACAGAGTCAGGGTCAGGGGTGTGTGTGTTCGAGACAGATTCTGTTCTCAAGGACCAAATGTATGTTTTCGCACAGAACACTGAGAAGGAATTTTTTAGACCAAACAATATGTTCCAGCTTAAGGTCAAATTATACTTCAACACTACCTCACATCTACAAAACATTTCGACAAGGTTAATATAAAGAATTAAAATGTTAATAATGTATAACAATGGTTAATATATGAAATAAAGAATTTAAATGTTAATAATATCTAACAGTCCGCCCTTTGGGCTTATTTAAATAAAGCCCAATAACTAAACATTTTTACACAAAGATTCCAGCAGGATCTGCATCATCGCAATGGCAGGTGCAACAGTAGAATAAAAACATTATTTTTTAGCAGGAGAGGAGGTCAGTCATATGTCAAAACAATGTGATTCATTAAAAGATTTTTTCAGTAAAATAAGCATATGAAGACAATGTGTTGTGATTATGTTCAAAATTGTGGTGCGGGATCCCAGAAATAGCAAATTGGCATGACAGTCAGTATGAGAAAGAGTGTCATTATGTACGCAATTGGAGATGCGATTGAAGACTTGTCGTTTGGGCTAGGGAAGTTTTTGTTGAATGTGAAGGACGTTTGTCAGTTCCGTCTTCGTTCTTGCGTTTATTTGGGTTTTTTTTTTCAAACAGAGTCCTTCAGCTCTGCGATTGGCTGGCAACATGTTCAGGTTGCACCCTGCCTACTGCCCGAAGCCAGTTGGGATAGGCTCCAGTACCCTCACAATCCTTGTGAGGACAAGCGGTCAAGGAAATGGATGGATGGATCCTTCAGCTCTTTTAGAACCCACATCAACTGCCAGAGATGCAGGGATTGATCACCGGGGTTTGTTTTCCCAAGGTGTGACTCTTTGTGGAATGCCCCGAAAAATAGAAATGGAACATATTCACCTTATTTTTGCCGTCTCTGCCAAAACTTACTCCTTCTCCATGGTCAAAAGTCCAATCCCCAATTGTCCTCCTGTAAATTTCATTCATTCTCACGGGCTATCTATAATTATCACATTAAGACTAACTTTTAATTTTATATTTATTTAATTCAACATAGACTGTTTGTGTCCTTCGCGACGATATACCCTGACCGACCAATAATTCCCCCATCTGAAAAAAATCGACTTAGAGAATTTTCAGACTGATTCTAGAACTATAGCAGTAAATCAATTTTTGCTTTAAAAAGAGGGGAAAACTTAACATTTAACCAGTAAATTCGACAATGCGCCCCTAGCAATTTATTTAAATTTCAAAAGAGAATTTGGGAAAATATTCGAAGACCAAATTTAACAAGCGTCAAATAACGGAAAATATAATTAAGATTGAAATAAATTTTATCCTGTCATTCATATAAGTGAATTTTTAATTTCCGCAACCACGCAAAATTTACCAGTATTATCTTTTGTACTATAGAAATAGAAATATTGTAGCAATTATCATTAATACATAAAGTTACCCTTAGTTTTAACATGTCATTATTAAGCTTGCTAGTCCCCCTTTTGTTGATGTTTGTCCAAAAAGCTGACTGTTTTAAAATAGGCAGAGATAAATAAATCAGATCAAATCAGAATAGGCATCAAAAGTTTTAAAATATAATAAATCTGTGTGTATAGAGTGTTGTCAATCAGTTCGTTATATTTACGAAATGTTTTACTGTAAATGTTATCACCTTTTATCAGTCAGAAATATAGAGTGCAGTGTAAACAGTCAGTATCACATCATATGGTCTGGTATCACTAACTCAAGGAAACATTGTTGTTGGGGGCGGAGTCACCAGCGTAGTGGAGCAGGACAGTTTTTTTCACAGGACAGTTCGGGACGCAGGAATGCTTTAAGGAAGCTTGTGCGGAGCGTTGTGTGCATTGGAGCAGTTTTTCATTTATCACATTTGTATGTGACGGCAGAGTCATTGTGGAAACTTTCCACCAGGTGGCGCCAGGAACCTCTGCTGTCCATCAGTTGGTGGCAGGCACAGCAGGTGGAGTGCTGGTCAGGGGATGGCCGCACCACGCCCCTCTGCTGGTGGTAGCAGCTGTGGTCTCTTTGCTTGCATCGGTCCAGTTGACCTTATTTTGAAATAATGACCCCGACAAATGACCCTCACTCGACTGAAACATCAAAATCTGCCCCAACAGTATTAGGTTATAAAATGTCCCGTCGTTCAATATTAAATACATTTTATATCATTATTTAACGGTAATATCTAACCCGGAAGGTTTAGTTCCGTCTAGCGGAAGTACTATTAGGTCAAGCCATTCAGTCCTTCAGAATATTTAACATTATTACTTTATTAAAGTTATATAAATGGTTATAACTTCACAGAAATACCTAAAGCTAGCATTTTAGCATTATTTATCATTTCATACACAATACACGATTGTGCCTCGCTTTTGTTTCACTCGAAGAAATTACCGGTTCTATCTCGTATTTTACGTCGAACGCCTGGCGATGCATGTTTTAACGTTTTCCACCAATAAAATTAACTTACCGTAGATTATAACGGCGCCAAAAGATTTATTCCACCGCAATCGTGCATCCATTTTTATTTAGTCTTTCAATTCACGGGTCTGTTTTAGTGGGCAAAACTCCGATAGCATCTGCGCATGCGTTCCCATTTGTTTCATAGCGTCATCCCGTGGTTTAACGGAAGCTCATTTGGGTCAAACCATTCCGCCTCGCACTCGAACAGAGCCTCTATAATTTCTATTAATCACCGACTCCCGCATTTTATAACCCATTATGTATAACAATGGTTAATATATGAAATAAAGAATTTAAATGTTAATAATATCTAACACGGTCCAGACGTGTCCTGGCGGTAACAAGTTTGCTGGGCCAACGCAGCGCCCTAGATAATTGTCTTTGATTAAACGCTCCCCGAAAAAGACACCTGTTGCATGATGGTGCAGGAGTCAGATAAAGTTGCCTCCAAGTGCCCAGTTACAGAGGAGTCTCTGTGGGCTAATAGAACTTGGGCGGTCACTAATCCAATACGAATGGCATGGAAAGGCAGAATGCTGGAAAATGTTGCGAAAGATGGTGAACTATGCGTGGGCAGGAAGAAGCCAGAGGAAAACCTGGTGGAGGCCCGCAGCGACCCTGACGTGTCCCGCTGGTATTGAGTTTGCTGGGCCAATGCAGCGCCCAAGAGAATTGTCTTTGATTAACTGCTTCCTGAACAAGAATCTGTTGCGTGACTGTACTGGAGTCCGATAAAGGTGCCTGCAAGTGCCCAAATACAGAGGAGTATCTCTGCGCTGATAGAATTGGGGCGGTAACTAACCCATTACAAAAGGGATGGAAAGGCAGAATGCTGGAAAATATGGGAGGGCAATGACAGCCTTACCCAGGGCTTTTAGTCCCGGGACTGCTGTCTCCCCCCCAGCGGGCTGATGCTATGTAAAAAGAAAAGCCAAAGGACAACCTGGTGGACGCCCACAGTGGTCCTGACGTGTCCCGCTGGTAACGAGTTTGCTGGGCCAACGCAGCACCCAAGAGAATTGTCTCTGATTAAATTGAACGATCTTCCCTTTTTTTTTTTATGAATTTATGCAAGTGAATGAGTTAAGGATGTTTGTTACTAAATGTATGAAATGGCAGAAGGCCACAAAATGTTGCGAAAGATGGTGAAATATGCCCGGTAGACAGAAGCCAGAGGAAAACCTGGTGGAGGCCCGCAGCAGTCCTGACGTATCTCACTGGTAACGAGTATACTGGGCCAACGCAGCACCCAAGAGAATTGTCTCTGATTAACCGCTCCCTGAACAGGACATCTGTTGCATGACTGTACAGGAGTCCGATAAAGGTGCAAGCAAGTGCCTAAATACAGAGGAGTCTCTGTGGGCTGATAGAACTGGGGCGGTAACTAGCCTATTACAAATGGGGTGGGGGAAAAGAGAGAGCAATGATGACATGTGAATCGGTAAGATTACGAATGAACAGCACTGACTCTCTCTCTCTCTCAAAAAAAGGTAACGATTTTGCTGGGACAATGCCAAATATGTTGCGCTTGCGCGTGGCTGGGGTTTAGGTCTACCGCGTACAGTAGTGTCTCTGTGGGCTGAGAGAACATAGGTCGTAACTAACCCATTACGAATGGGGTGGATTGGTAAAAGGCCAGAAAATATTGAGCCGGAGTGGGGCTAGCCGTTTAAAGACTCCTCACCCGTGGAAAGTGCCCGGCTACAGAGGCCTGTGGGTTGAGAGCCCCGTGGCGGTACCTAACTCATTCCAAATTGGATAAGATGGCAGAAGGCTGGAAAATGTTGCGCTGGCACGGGGCCGGGCGTTAAAAGTTTTCCCGCCCACCAATAGTGCCCGGATACAGAGGCGTCTCTGTGGTCTGAGAGAACTCTTTTTTTTTTTTTTTTATCTAAGGAGAGAACCTAACTCATGAAGAATGTGATGGGGATGGCACAGAGCCAGAAAATGTTGCCCTGGCGCGGGGCCGGGTGTTTAATGTCTTCACGCCCGCCAAAAGTGCCTGGATACAGAGGCGTCTCTGTGGGTTCAGAGATCTGGGACAGTACTTAACCCATTACAAATGGGATGCTATGGCAGAAGGCCGTAAAATGTTGCGCTGGCGCGGAAAGTGCCTATATACAGAGGTTGGTATCTAACCCATTACGAATGTAATGGGATTGGATGGCAGAAGGCTAGAAAATGTTGCACTGGCGCATGGCCGAGCGTTAGCTTCCCCCACCCGCGGAAAGTGCCCCGATACAGAGGTGTCTCTGTGGGCTGAGAGAAAAGGCGCGGTAATTAACCCATTACAAATGGGTTGGGTTGGCAGACGGCCGGAAAATGTTGTGCTGGCGCGTGGCCTCGTGCTAGGTTTCCCCACCCGTGGAGAGTGCCCGGATACAGAAGTGTCTCTGTGGGCTGAGAGAACTAGGGCGGTACCTAACCCGTTACAAATGGGTTGGGATGGCAGAAGGCCGGAAAATGTTGTGCTGGCGCATGGCCTTGTGCTAGGTTTCCCCACCCGTGGAAAGTGCCCGGGATATAGAGGAGTCTCTGTGGTTTGAGAGAAAAGGAACAGTAATTAACCCATTACAAATGGGATGGATTGGCAAAAAGCCGGAAAATGTTGCTCTGCGAAAAGTGCGCGGATACAGAGACATATCTGTGGTCCGAGAGAACTGGGGCAAGTGCAACTTTGCAAACAGACCAAACCAAATTGTACAAATTGGTGCATCTAATTAGATTCAGCAATTAGGTTAAATTTTGGTCCCATGTTTGCCCATGTTTGTTCCGGTTCCCTTTTTAAAGAAGGATGCAGAGAACGGGGACCGGAGGGTGTGCTCCAACTTTAGAGGGATCACACTCCTCAGCCTCCCTGGTAAAGTCTATTCAGGGGTGCTGGAGAGGAGGGTCTGTCGTCTCTGGTATTCAGGAGGAGCATTGTGGTTTTCGTCCCGGTCGTGGAATAGTGGACCAGCGCTATACCCGTGGGTGAAATTAGTTACTATGGGAAATGTTGCTTTCAAAAGCTTAATTTGTCCCTTTTCTCCCCATTCCGCATTACAGCAACAACAGTTTTGTTAGCCAGCAAAACTTTACTTTACCTCATTGGGACATCTGTCGGTTCGACAACAGAATATGGCCTTCAATCAATCCGCCTATCTATACAATCATGCATTTAATCGATGTGAATTATAAAAGGATTGTTGCTATCTGTAGGCTGCCTGGGTCCCAATCACCCACAAATAGCAGGGACGCACTATTGTGGTGATAATTATAACTAAATTTTTACGCAGGTAACTTGTAACTCTAACGGAATAAATTTTAAAAGTAACCCTCCCAACCCTGACTACTGATTCCTTGAAATAAGGCTAAGTATCGGTACTCCACCAGCTGTAGGTGAGCTTTGCCACAAAGGAGTGTGATCGATGGTCTGAAGTTGAACTAGGGGCTAATTTCCTAAGCAACCTCTGGGGCACCACGTTGACTTTGGTTGTTTGTAGAAGCAAAATAAACGCTAAAAATCCTATTGTCAAGTATTCATAATCTTAAATTGCTACTTTAGTTAATCATGGAGTTCTTTGCTTTCATAAGAGAATTACTAATCTACTCAGTAAACACAAATGATTCGCCAGAAATTTAATTTCTAGACAACAAATTAATTTAGTAAATACACATAAATCAGTCACAACCCAACCTATTAATGAAACGGAATAAAAATGTGAATCAAAGATAAAAAGAAAACTTGCAACCTAATTAACTAAGATAAAAGAAGGTAGATGAAAAAGGTAGATGGGGGATAAAGATGGAAGCGTTTGACCTGTCAATTATTTTATGTTTGAATAAAAGCGTTGCACCAGTAGTATATGGTCAGATTGCAATTCAGGCGCTACTCACCAACTGCTTCAGTCGCACAGGAGAGAGAGAGACTCGAACGTCGATCCTCGGTTGACTGCTGGAATGCTGCCTGGGAGTCTCTGGCTGCTGGTCGGTGATGCACGCGCGGCCTGAGGTCTGCAGGTCCTTGTGTGAGCGCTATGGGGGCCTCGGACACGCACACCCTGGGGGATGCGCAGGATGCCTGCGAGTCCTTGCTTGAAGCGTGCCTTGGGACGCGCGCTGTGGCTCAAAGGAAGAAGCCGCATATTCACCCTCAGCGACCACGCCTCTCGTGATGATCAGGAAAAGTTCATGGGGCCAGACATGAGGTGGAGAGAGGGCGGAGGAGTTGCAGGAATGGGAGAGTCCTTGAGCAGTTCATAGGGCGAAGGAGAGTTCGGGAAAAGAGAGCCTTTGAGCAGTTCATGGGGAAGAGAGTTCAGGAAGAGAGCATCAGGAAAAGAGAAGTTCCTTCGCGCGCTTGTTTTAAAGCTGTCAGCAGGGGGGCCGGGCATGCAGTCGCAGGGGAGAATGAAGCAGACTTGGTCGACTTAGACCAAGCTTTTGGGATAGTATTTGATAATTTTTGGATCAGAATTGACAAGCCAGATGCTTTATTTATCATTCTGAACACATTTCAAACATTACAGCGATCGTAAAGTTATAGAATCCGCTAAGCTTACTAATTAGCTAAACTTAGTTGGCTACAGAAATTACACACATCATTCATTTGAGATAGACATACAGGTTGTGTACAAAGATAAACAACAGGAGTTATTTGATGTCAGTCAAGTACATAGAGTCCATGTATGTCCCAAATTATGTAGACTTCAGATTAATTAGGAGCGGCAGGATTTTTGAGAATAACCATACAACTTCCAAGGGGCATTGTTTCCCCAAAAAACGCATGGCTAATTCCTGTGGATAGGCCAGACCATAAAAGAGGGTCTGGGGACTGCTTATCAGACAGGATTTCAGGTCTGTCGGAGCTGTGGTATGCGTTTCCTGGGGGTTATAAAACGAAGTCCAGTCCCTGCTGGTGGGAAACTCAAAGAGTCCTTTTGAACTAAAAACACAAAGTTAAGACACACACACACATTCCCCAGGGGGAAATGTTAAAAAAGACACATAAAATGGAAAAATTGAGGGTGACGGGCAATATTCGTTACATGACACTCAAAAGGGACCAAGCCAGACATCGCCGATTCGCACCACTCAGATCCTGGGATCATGTTCCATGCAAGCACGACCACAGAAGGAGCCTCTTCATCCAAAGCACCTTCAGGAGACTGAGCTGAAGCAGCAAGTTGCGCTGAACACAGCATGTCTCAGCCCAACGCTGCAAACCTTTTCAGGCAGTTTGGACCAACCAACATGCGATGCAACTGATCAAGTCAGAGACAATCTCTCAATACTTTTTCATCTGACTTCATCCTCTATCATAAATTCAGGGTAAGATTAAGATGTGTTAACTACTTTCAACTGTTTTTGTTCAGGATTCTGTGGCAGTCCATGATATACGGCCCTTTTCAGAGTTCAGAGTGCCTTTAAGTCTGTGTGTATAAAATCCATGGAGACCGACCAGTGGTTCCCCTATTGTCACATGTTTAACAAGATCTGGATTTTGCAGGATGCAATGGTGTGTGCGTGTGCGTCATCTCTACATCCCATTTATACAGTGTCCCCCTGCAAGCGGAGTCTTTGTGTGGAGCACAAAAAAACAATTTAACAGCCTCTATTGTTGACTTGTGCATGTGGGTTCCTCTCTGGTCGCATAAACACATGTGGCCGCAACCTGACAAGAACTAAAGTGAACGACGCAGGAAAACAAGCTTTGTATCAGGAGAAATGTTTGTCACCATCCTGTTTGGAGGTTTGAGCTATTCACATTGACAAATTTTACACTCGTCACACTTTGCCATTGTGTGGAAGTTTTATTTGAGATTCTGTGTGTTTTCTAAAATTATGCTTGAAATGTAATTTCAATGTGTACATCAATCTGGTAACAATTTATGATAACTATTTGTTTTAACTACTAATAGATCATTAGTAAACTGTTAATGAATCATTAATGATGTGTTTAAGTTAATTAAGGATTTATAATGATGCCTGTAGATAGTTAATATATATTAAACTGTTCGGTAATGAGTTATAGTTACTGATTTAAAACTATACCTACAAAACGAGTAATGGATCATAAACAAACTATTAGTAAATTACTAGTGATTTGTCAAGTATCAGTTAATACTTTAAATATGTTATAGGAGCATTATTCTTAAATTTCAACTAATCTTCATTAACTGTCAGTAAATAATTCATTGATTGACAGTTTATTAATGATCTATTAACTAGCTATAACAGATAGTTATAAAGTGTTACTGTCAATTCTAATCCTCAATTTTCTTGATAGAAAGCCGAATGGAACTGTTTAACATCAACTGCAAACTGATACACTTTGTCCACAATTTAAAGGAACGTTGTGGTGTGGACTTGAAAGGTATCCACTAATGTGCTCATCAGTTGTGCAAGTTGTGTGCTTTTTTTTCTCCTTCTTCTTATAGCTGTCACTTTTAAACACACTAACTCACTTTATTTCCTTTTTGGGCTGAGTAAAATACAGTAGTGGGGCTTTTTGACAAGGATCGAGAAAAGAAGAGAAATTTATGTATTATTTTTTCTGTTTATCGAAAATGCTGCATACCATTAGGATGGTGAAATGTGTTAAAAGTAACAGCATACAGGAAACAGACTAAACATTTTTTTGTCACAGCTTCATCCAACTTTGAAAAATATGTGTCGTAACAAGGCACTGTCGTATCCTACAGACTGTGTGGACCTAATGAACCCCAACGGGACAGTAGTGAACTTAGAAAGCAAGCAGCTCAGTGTTGATCTGGCCAGCAGCCTGCTGGCGGAGAGGCAGCACTATGTCCTCCTTCAAGTTTCTCGTGAGTTCTCCTCCTCCTCCTTTTCCTCTCTGAAGACAGACAACCTCGCATCAGAATCAGGAATCTCTGCAGCAAAAATACCAAATTGTTAAACTGGTATCACTCTAGCAGTATTAATAAATTCCTACATTGATTTTAGAGGCGGTGACAAGACACTAACACAAAATTAAAATGTAGAGGAGACTAGTTGTATCACAGGTAAGTTGTCACATTGCAATTTTCTTCTCCACCAGAGGGCACATCAAAAAAAGTTTTCGTCATATATGGTCAGGGGTTGTGTACTGTCTGAGAAGAGAATAGCACATTGTGAGCTGAGATGAATACAAGATATCTATTTGCGCAAAACAAAGTAAACATTTTCAATGTCATATTTTGAAACAGGCAACGTACTTAGACAAATTCAAGCAGCAAATCATGTGGACCTGTTAGAGGAGAGATTCAGGCATCTTGTCATGCCTCAGTCACTGCTCTGTTTTAAGATATCTTTAAAGTATTAGCCAACATGGTAGTTTGGGGCAACTTGTCCCATTCATTTTGGGGTTTGTTGTCACATATGCAAAGACTGGGCCAATGAAAAATGCACCTCTGGCAACACGGTTTATGTATGCCAGAATTGTTCTCAAGAGTGAGGAAATTAATTTTGTTTCATTGTTTAAAAATGGATTTTCCAGTTGTTGGAACTACAGTATGCCCACATGTCAGGACTCTGGTTTCATGATGAACCATCCATCCATTACCCGAAATGGTTTATTATTATTATTTTTTTATTTAGTTTAATCTCAAATTTCCAGTTTAAGGGAAGCAAAACAGGCATTTGAGGCTGAGAGCAATGATCTACATGCTAGCAGTTCCTAAGGACTTTAATCTATTTCACAATATTTTGTTAGTTTGCTCATTGATTATGGTAAAATTTCAAGATCAATGGTAAACAATATCTCTGGCGGTAAAATAAACAAACATAAAAACAAGAGAACAAGAATAATTGTGTCCTTGTTTTATTAGTTGCAAAATCCAGTGTGACATCTTACCCCATATAGTGTGACAACTTACCCATTGGTGGGGCAACATGTCACGTGTTCACTCTATTTGATGGCTTATAACGCTGCACTGACAAAGTATGAAAATGACATGAATACAAAAATATAGCTAAGACTTTGGTCTTTCATCTGGTATACATTTTGTTTATATATCATGTATTGATTCCAATAAATATATAAAAATATAAAAAGTGATACAACTAGCCCCAATCTCCCCTACATGTGCTTTCTCTTTAGGAAATGATACCGATGGAGAACGGAAATATGTTTCCCTCTTATACAATGTCAGCCAGAGTCATCCAGAATTAAAAGGTGACTTCAACGAGCAAGTGATCCCCCCCCCCCCCCATCCAAAGGAACAATCCAACTGTAAAGTGAAATTGTCATCTGTCTTTGTAATTGATTGATCTGCAGAGCCCCTGAGGAAAGTGTGCAACCCTGGCCAAGAGCGAGACAAGAAGGGCGCCTCTGTGCGGAGAGGACACGTACGCAGGAGGGGTCCTGCCGGCCACAGCTGCAGCAAAAATGCCTGTCAACAATGAGCACTGCCAACATTCAGCCACCATCTGTTTCTGATGCTTATCCTGCACAGGGTCATGGGTGAATTACTGTCGGGTCTATCATCACTGCCAGGAGGTGTGATTTGCCATCCAATCGCAAATTGTCGGAACATCATCCACACTCACATTCACAGTCATACCCGAGCTTTTGATGCAACTCCTTGCTGAGATGCCTAACAAGTAAGACTTCCCCGATTATGTTGCAACACTGCTGTCAGTTTACGCTAAATATTCAGAAATTGGTGACTTCATGTTTATGCTGTAGCCTTAACTGAAGACAGAGTAAACATAAGAAAACTATCACTGTAAAAACAGTGGCATAATTAATGTTAGTGAAAGTTTGAAGAAGTTCAGCTTTAACCGCAGTATTTGCAAAAGTTGCACAGTAATCTGTGACTCAATATTTATCATTCATTTTCTACACTATTTCCCTTCTTGAGGGTCATGGGTGAGCTAGAGCTTATCCCAGCTAGCTTCAGGTAAGAGGCGCGTACATCAGTGTCTGCAATTTATACACAAGTACAACTTCCATCCATTTTCTTAACTACTTATTCCTCACAAGGGTTGCGGGGGTGCTGGAGCCTATCCCAGTTGGCTTCGGGCAGAACACTCTAGAAAGAGAATTGCTGAACCAATTGAACCAAAAACCAACCAACCAATAAAAAGATTACAAATTGAATTGTTGACCAACTTTTAAAAAAAAAACTATTCAAATGGTAACACACGTTTGAATTAAATTCATCCCAAGTGAATATATTAAATTGAATGTTAATCCAAAGTGAATATACTAAGTTTAAAGGTGCATTGTGCAGTTTATAAAGGTAATGTTAAAGCTTTTTCTACATCATGCATGCTCCACCAATGCCCAGATGAGTACGAAGAGCCCTGACTGTTTTACTCTGACTGCACCGATCAGCTTTTATCTTCCCTTTATAGTAGAGTGTGCGGGACCCTCACACTCCACAGTTTCTTTGGGGAGGGGAGGGGCGGAGTTTTTCTTACCTCATTTGAAGTCATGTCTTCAATTGTCAACTGTGGCTGTCACTTTAAGATCGCGCACGTACTCGCACGCACACCATGGACGAGCCTGACACAGATGCTGCAGTTACGCTTTGGGCCAGAGGTGGCAGTCGCTGGTTAGGACCGATATATCCCGCCATTTCTTTTTTTGTTTACTTCAGGGTCAGTGAAAGAAATTGATACTATCCAAACAAACCTTGGCACTCGCCCAAAAAAAAGAAGCCGGAAGTTTTCTGCTGACGAAGAAAATGTTATTCAATGTTTGAAGCAATTTAGTAGTTTTTGTGAATTGTTTTTTTTTTATTATTCATTATAATAAATATTTTCCCCTACTGTGTTATTTTAATTTTATTTGTTTCTACTGTGTGTATTTTTTGTGAATATTTTGTGTAATATTTTTGTATTTTTTCCAATATTTTTGTAGCATAGAATATTACATGTTTTTGTCTGGATTTGGTTCCCATAAATGTGTCTAATGTTTTTTTTGTCTAACATATTTGTATTTTTGACTGATTTGTTTTTTTTTGTAAAATTTTGATAGAATAGTTTTGAATTATTTGTCTTGTTTTTGTATTTACTGTACATACTTCTAATATGTGTGTATTTATCATCTAATAGTTGTTATTATTACTAATATTTGTAATAACTGTTTTAAAATAAAATTAATAGTAAAATTATTATTAAATGTAATTTAAATTTAAATTAATGTAAATGTTGGGCAAGCCCCCTCTTTGTCCATTTTTAGAACTAGTCTCAAAAAACACATTTTTATTCTTTCTCTTTTGATTCAGCATGAGACTTAACTTGAACAACCGGGCCCAAAACAAGATAACAGTGTCGTTAAAGTTAACCGTCGGTTAAATCTACTTAACCAGTGGTTAAAGCTATAACTGAGTTTGAACAACCGGGCCCTTGTGTATTTGAACTATCTCATTGCATGCATGTTTTTATTAAATTTTAACATTATTCTCAAAGTACTGTCTTTTGTGTAGTAAAGTGTTAACATTGTTTCCCTTGACAGCATTTTTTGGACAGTAAAAAGTATGCGTATTTTTTGTGTAATATTTTTGATAGAATTGCTTTTATTTGTCTTGTTTTTCTTTTTACATACTTCTAATATGTGTGAATTTTTTCATATAATACTTTTAATGAATACTAATATTTGTAATTACTGTTTTAAATTACAACAAATAAAAAAGTATTATTATATTAAATTTAAATGTAACGTAAATAATTAGCCGCTATTCACAGTGTTGTCTGTTTGATTATTGAGGTGAAAGCAAACAAGAAGCATTACAGGTAACCTCTCTTTGGAATCACCTCCCACTAAATGTTGGGCAATCCTGTCCATTTTTAGAACTTGTCTTAAAAAACACATTTTTATTCTTTCTCTTTTGACTCAGCATGAGACTTAGCATTGTATTACTGCTAAGCGGTAGCGTGTGTGTAACTCTTCAAAATAATCACCAATGTCAAAGCCAATACCTCGATAGACTCTCTTTTTCTTGCCCTCAACGGGCATCATGAAGGAAGCATTAGCCACGAACACAGAGTTAACCACACTGTTAAAAAGTTAGCGGCGGTCCCTAGGTTAACAGCCGGTTAAAGTTAACAGAGTTTTCAACAACAAGATAACAGTGCCATTAATGTTAACGGTCGGTTAAATCTACGTAACCAGTGGTTAAAGACATAACCGAGTTTTGAACAACCAGGCCCTGGTGTTTAAACTTTACATGAGCAATTCTGTTTTGTTTTGTTTCAATCATTTGATTGTTACTGCTCATGACCTTTCCAAGTCAGTTAATGAGCAACTTTAGCAAACAGCAGTGGCAAGAGGTGTGTCAGTGTGACGTAGCGCTGACGAAGATACAAAAACTAGAAGAAACACAGTTTTTGCAGTGCTGCGTCCCCAAAACCTGAAGGATCTGCAAACATGTCTGCAGGCCAGTTTCAATCGCTGGAGTCAACTCTGGAGACGTACATTCCAGAAGCGGAGCTGAAAGAGGTCAAACGCATCTTGTTTGGCAAGGAGACCAAGTGAGTTGAAATAGTTTGCTGCTCTCATTTACTTTTGCAATCTTTTGCCTCTTCTGTTTGTGGTCAGTTACTGATTCGGAAGAGTGAAGAGGACTTTGCTTCGTTTGATCATTGTGCCACATGGTGATCTTTACCCTTTTGTGCTAGACTAAACAGCTTGTTTTGCACAAGGCAAACACGAATGTTCTGCACAGTGTATTTGTATAGTGAAGCTTAGCTGTTAGCACTATTGCTAATCATCCCAGTATACTCTATTTCAGTATTGGCTCAGGTTGTCTGTAAACACTTGTAACTGATGTTGCATTGGCAATCTGATATCATCTGACTTAATAGCAGAGTTGGATAGAGTAGCCAAATTTTTTTACTCGGGTAAGAGTAGAGTTACTTCAAAATAACATTACTCAAGTAAAAGTAATGCCTTGGTCAGACTACAAGAAAATAGCCCGATTTTGGCCCGACTGACGTGTCGTGGACAAACGGTGCATGTCGTGAACGATTTTGAGGTGTCTTGACGTGCGTGACACGCCTGTTGTCTGGGACGATTCACGACCATCACGACGAAATTCACAACGATTTTTTGCTCGTCTTGTAGCACAAAAAAAAAAACATGACGTTAAACTGTTGGAAGAGATGTGATAGACGTGTTTTGAGTCCAGGCCATTAACAAAATCTAGTGTCCCGCTCCGCCCGGACTCGAGCTGTAGCTTGCCGGCAGCTAGCTCCATCGCAGAAGCGACCCTCCAGCCGCGTCTCGCTTCTCCTGGCGGTCAAAAGGCGGCTTCCCCGTGTCCCCGCCGCCTATGCAGCCTCATGGGATGAGTTTGACGGCAATAGCAAAAAGCTAATATCGCATTTGGCTCAGGCGCTCTGGACCATTCTTCAGATATAATAAACAAGGAAAGAGGTGTTTTCCTGACAAATGCTACTTTAGACATAGGAGCGTCGTAAAGGTAATGAGTGATTATAGCTACAAATTATTTTTGTTATAACTGCATTTAGTAGGATTCAAATCTATGGCAAATTGCACATGTTTAAACAGATTTAAAAGTTGTAAAACAGAATATAATCTATTGGAAGATTTTTGTGGTATATTTTTAATGTTCAATATAGATGTCATAATATTAAAATTGGAGGCCCTGCAAAAGTCCTTGGTGACAAGTCGCACTTCTCTCCAAAGAATGTGTGCGAGCACGTGTGTGTGTGTGTGCGTGCGTGCGTGTGTGGGCAGTGGATGGGGGGAAAAAAAAATTGCAGCGGCACAGGCGAACAGGCCAGGGGCTGCAGCGGCATGACGTGCGCTGCCGGAAACGGGAACTGGTGGCGGGCGCAGCACATGCGCCGCCGAAACTGGAACGGGTGGCGGCCGCAGCACGTGCGCCGCCGAAACGGGAACTGGTGGCGGCCGCAGCACGTGCGCCGCCGAAACGGGAACTGGTGGCGGCCGCAGCACGTGCGCCGCCGAAACGGGAACTGGTGGCGGCCGCAGCACGTGCGCCGCCGAAACGGGAACAGGTGGCTCTTTGCTTGTTGTATTTCCACGCCGAACTTTTGTAATTTTTTTTTTTTTACACCATTACACTACATTGAATACCCCAATATTTGGAAAATGCAGTGACTAAACTACCTTATTATATAGAGTCCTAACTAATGTGGCTATTTTGTCACAGTTAATGACGTCAGGAAAAATGGACCTTTGAATACAAATACAGGACAGTATATACATTTTCAACACTAACTATGGCACACCATAATACAGAAACAAACGTATTGGTAAAGTATTTTTTTTTTATTAAGCGAACAGAAGGCAAACAGATCTTAGCAATGGCAAAACTTGCACTGCATAAATAGGATTGTGTTTTATCGGTCATAAACATACCAGTAGGTAATAGTTGAATGTTAATGTGACTGCATCCTGCAACATTATGTACTATGTTCACAATGATCATTAGTCATATATCCCTTATAAAATAAAATAAAATAAAAAATCCCAAAAAAAACTTTAAGCTGACTGCATGTGCATGGTTTCAAGGATGTCGTGATTGTTTCGAATTCTGCAAAAACATTTAAACCTTCTAGTGCCATGCAGACGCTATAATACAGGAGTCACGTATGCGTTTTTGTTGTTGTTATTGTCTATCATCTATAAATGTAAATACAGTGCTGTATTTGATCTTGTGAATGCAATGAAATAATTCTCGTTTGTCATGTATTCATGTATAGTACATGGAATTTGTCCTCGGCATTTGACTCATCAGAGCAAACACACCGTTAGTGGCACCTACTGGAGCAGGGGGCTACTTAACTGCTGAGGGAGTCTCTTGAGGTAAGTGACTAGATTAGAAAGGCAATTTCAGTGACAAATTTCCACCACAGCAAAGACTATTAGTTGAGTACGATGGCGTATTAGGACCATGCATAAATATTTTTTTAGAGGGGGTGGAACAATCCGAGAAATAAATCTCACACATTTATAAGAAATATACCCGCAGATTTGTCACATTAAAAAGTTGCAATTTGCAAGAAAAAAAATTGCATACATTGACGAGAAATAAACTTGCAGATTTGTGATGAGAAAAAAAATCAGAAACTGACGAGAAATACATGTAGCGTAGCCAGCTATAGTCTGGACAAGGTGCTGGCTTTTGTCCACCAGGAGCTATAAAACATGATGATTTTTTGGTGGTTAATGAAGCACTCTTTATAAAATGAAAAGGCAGAACGGAGACGGATTTCTTCTTAAACTTTACTGGTCACACACTTCCTGACTCTCTATCAGCCGACTAACACTAACCAATTATAGAAGCTAGCAGACTTTAGGTAAATGCAAGTGAATGACTGAAAACAGCAGATTCAACATAACAATTTTGCTACTTGTACAAAAATATGAATGTCTAAGTAATCATTTGGAAACATAAATGCAAAGGTAAATTATACATTTTAACAAATTACCTTAAATGCTTGATCTTCAGGGAGTGAACCTTCGCAAAGCGAGTCGTTTTACCCAACGCTTCAAAGTGTGAATGGTTAATATTATATGGTTGATATCTGCTAAAGCAATTACTATCTTTTTATTTGAAAACCCGACATAAAAGTATTGGTACAAACATCCGAGTACGCTACATATATTTTATCTCACAAATTTGCCACTTTATAATGTCACAAATCTGCGAGTTTATTTCTTGTAATTTGTGAGCTTTTTTCTCACAACTTTGACACTTTATAATGCTGCAAATATTTGAGTTTTTTCTCATAAATTTGTCCGTTTTTTCTCGGTATTTCTCAGGGCTTAACGTAAATGAGAATACCCCAAACGATCTGTTAGAAAACCTTCTGCTCCTGTGAGAATTATTTTAAATGGCGTATTATGCTACAAAATACAAAATAATAACTAAATAAGAGATTAGTTGTGTTCACTGAGAAATGACTGAAAAGCATACTTGCTGGGTATACTCATTGATGTTAACACTAACTACAAAAATATAGAAATCCTTCAGAACTAAACAAATTTGTTACTTTTCATCAGCTTGTTGATTGTTGTACGACTTATTGAGCTGAATGTCCTTCATTAAGCCGGCAAACCGCTCTTCCTATGAGAACATGGGGAAAAATATATATATAAAAAAATAAAAACATCAGCTAACTCATGTTTGTACCGCACGCACACACACATCTAGTTACTGATTCCTTACCAGTACGTTCATCCGTTCAGCTGCTGCAATTGCGATGTTCATCTTACGTTCATCATCCTCCCTCTCCTCCTCAATCATACCCAACCTGTCACAGACACAGACAGCCAAAATCGTACAAATTACCTAATAAGTCATTTTTGTCAACAGTATTGAGTAAATGCAATTCCAACATGGCCAACCATCTAAGTGTTGATGTAGTGTAATGATGACACTATCCTTTCCGGACTATAAATTGTTACTTTTTTCTTTAAGACTGTAAATGTGATGGTCCATTTTCATTCATTGTCATATTGTCTGACCTTTTGTTTTGTTTTAGTTTTTTTCGTTTCCCCAGCCGCCAAGCTCCAGCCCTGAGTAGCATGCTGGAGCTTTTCTTGTTTTAGTTTGGGCTGGTGAATGCCGGTAGCTTTGCTGTTTCTTTGTTAATCTAGATTTTTGCCTTTCATTAAATTAGGGGGACAACGTTGAATCCAACAACCGTTGATTAGGGTTGGTCCCGTGTTGGCTCCACTTATTTATTTTTTTGGTCGGGGTCTCCAGTCTTTTTTGTTTGTTCATTTAAACTTATTTTTGTTTGGGTTGAACAAAGCTTGTGCTTTTTGACCTAACTCCTTTTTGTCTGGCGTCCTTTTTATGTTGTGGTCTCTACAGTAGCCAAAGCAGTTGTAACATACCTGAAGGTGGCGCCAGCAAGCTGCTCCTCTCGCACTTCCAGCAGATTCCGGAGTTCATTCATTTCAGCCTGCAATATTGCATTCTGGTCTTGACTTTGGTTAATGAAGTCCTCCAGTCGCTTTGCCATTTCCAGCTCACGCTCAGTCACCTGGTCTATTCCCAGGCGAAGCTCGGACAGTTCTTGGGCATGCTGGTTTTATGGAATGCAAAGACATAATCTGAGATATGTTACTGAGAATCCATAAATGGTTGCCTTATTTATATGACAGCTTTCTGAGTCAGCTTTGACATACCCTATCCAGTAAGCGGAGTTCCTCCTGCTCTGACTGCATTTTTTTTTCGGGCTCCCTTTTTTGTATATCTTTAATCCATGGAACTGGTGCACATTGTTTGATTGCTTGACTCTGATAAAGAGAAAATAAAACAATATATTATATTATACATGGTTAAAAGTCTCTTAATGGTAGCCAGTTCAGACCGTACCCTGTGTTTTGGCCAAAATAAGATTAAGTACAGATAGAATCCAGTTGGGGCTCAGTTACTCTTTTAATAAGTGAGGAGTTTGGTCTTTGACCTGCTCCATGTGTAAAGTGCCCTGAGACAACTTCTGTTGTGATTTGGCGCTAAAATTGAATTAGGTGTTCATGTCTTTTAGAATTAATATAGAGCAGTGATTAAATTATTGTGTATCAATATATATAATTTTTTGTTATTATTATATTGTATTTTATATATATACATACAGTATATATATATATATATATATATATATATATATATATATATATATATATATATATATATATATATATATAGATACACAATTATTTAATCAATGCTCTATATTAATTCTAAAAGACATGAACACCTAATTCAATTTTAGCGCCAAATCACAACAGAAGTTGTCTCACAGAAGCTAGAGCCCAGAGGTGGTAGTTGTAAAAAACTGTACAATGCAGCTTTACGCAAACGTTAGTTATTTTTATTTTTTATTTTTATTTTTTTAACACTCACAGTTTTTGGTGATGAGATAAGGGGCTGGTTTGTTTCCAAATCTTTTTCATGGTTATTTGTGGGCAGCGCTTCAGAACTTGTCTGCCTCTTCATTTTTTTTTCAGGACGTCGATGTGGAGCACTTTGAGTTCTGGTGACCGGCTTCCTCCTCCGAGCTTTGACATCTCTGTGAAATGAACAAACTTACGTGTCAATATTTCAATCTTTAAATATTTAGGATTTAGAACTGCCAGAATGGAATTTGTTAAAGCTCCCTTCATGTGATGTCTATTTTTTCACTGCTAACTTATTACTCATTCGAGTGATTAACATAATCGAAACTGTTAATGACAATGTTCTACAGTATATGACTGCTCAAAAAGGGTGTCGCTCAACTGGAAAGCTCTTGGAGCATCATGTACTTTAGTTGCGCTTTGTAACAACGGCAATACGAGGGAGCAATGTAATATTGTCTTTTTTTAATCTGTTTGTGTTAAATTTCCAATACATACGGTAGCTACGATTGATTCCTTTAAAAAATATCCCTAATGGAGTATATGCCACGGAGGAGGCGGGACTTCCAACTTCCTGTTTTTTACACATCAGCTTTGTTTCCATTTGCTGTTTGCGACGTGTGGGCCGCCTTTGTGTCCTTCGGTTGCGCGTTCCCGTAGACGGGTGCGAGTGTTGTAGTGTGTCTGTCTCAGTTGTCCGAAGCATTTCAGAGAGTTGAAACGCCCTTGAGACTGTTGGGGGGCGCAGGGGTGGGGGTGCGAGTGTGGGAACACGGCCATCAGTGGCCGGAAACAATGCTGATGTGTGAAACCCGGAAGTCGGAAGTCCATGGCATCTACCCCATTAAGCTGTAGGGCTAAAAAATCAGAAAACATTGCTGGCAGGCTATGAAAATAAAAGCGAGAAAGGAAGTATTAAAGAACATCCCACTGGGTTGTGTAAAATACATATTATGTCATGATATTTTTCAACCATAATGCCAAGGAGGCCTTGCATGTTCTAAAGGATCTTCATAGATTGATGAAAAGATTCAATAGCAGAAAAAGCTCTGAAGTTAGACAGTAGACCACATACCCATCTCTGAGGCTCTTGGAGTCCTGAGGAAGCTGCTGGAGGGATGATTGATGAGGGCTAAATTTGCTCAAGTCTTTTGGAGGGACGTACATTGGTTTGGCTTGTTTCCTTGGGCTGTGAGAAAGAACGGACTTTTACTGAAGTACGACAACAACAAACGAGAGATCTTACTGTCAACATACTTGTTAATTGTGATCTGATGTATCTCAGGGCCCAGTGACTCTGTTATCTGGTTCAGAATCAAAGGCAAAGGGTGCAACCTCTCTATTGTTCCCTAAAGTATATACAGTAAAAACTCTGTCAGCGTGTGTGGAAATGAAAACTATGCAGCTGCAAAAGCACACACACAACAACCAAATGAAAAGTAACCAGTAACAAGAATACAAAGATAACACTCTCAAAGGGCCATCCTTGAAAGAAAAAGATTTACCTGTACATACAAATATTGTCCCCTCTGTTCCTCACCATGCAAAGCAATATTTACACATATTTTTCATAAACAATATATTTGCACATTTAGAAAAAAAATTTATGTATAATTTTTTGCCCGGACTAAATTATTTTTGAATTGCAAAATGGTTGTTTGTGCATTGTAGTATATTTATTCTTATGCCGAGACTTGATTCTATTTGTTTTTAAGTTTTATATTACATTTTTGAAATGTTATTCTTGCCTGTGTAAGAAGCAAAGCAACAATTCAATTCCTTAGCGTAACCACAATGTTTCCGCTCACAATAAAACATCTTGAGTATATTATTAGAGGGGCAGAGGCCTTGTTTTTGTCACCTTTTTCCTTTTTTGTGTGTTTTTTATACTTGGCCAATAAATCTGGTTCTGATTCTTATGGAGAAAAAAAAATCCAAGCCTAGCAAAATATATATTAAGAAAAAAAAAGTTGGTGGAAAATGTTTTGATGCAGGTTAAACTTTTGGTCATAATTCCAAGAGGTAAGTTTGGCATTTCTGTTTTCAGCATGAAACACAATGATGGTGAACATCACAACATATAAGCAATATTACCAAACCAACTTTTGCTTTACTTGTATTTACTGGTGTCCCCCCCTCGGCAAAGAACATTTAACCCCAAACCCTACGAGATATGCACAAACAATTGCAGGACATAAAATTTGGTTATAAAAGTGACAAACTCAAATTTCCTTCGTACCTGATCCTTCAGACAGATTATGTCTACCAGCAGGCCGTGAAGCACAGCCAGTCGCAGAGGTAGGTCAACATAACCATCAAAAGAGCTCATTGGCGCCTCAGTGTATGGATTGGATACTGTTTGGAGAAAGCCCCTCATTCTGTCCCAATACTGCTGTAAGAAGTCATTCATAAATAGCATGTACTCCTCCTTCTCTCCAAACCTGCAGTAGAGCAATAGAGGTGTAAACTGAAAGAGAATGGTTATTCTCTTTTCTTAAAGGGGAAGTCAAACCCCCCCAAAAAATTTGACCTCACTAGTCTACTAAACATGACATTCTGATTAATATTACATTTCTGGAATATGAGCAGCAAAATCCAGCCGATTTTAATCCATCTAAGGGGGCGGCCATTTTGTCACTTGCTGTTGATGACATCAATGTTCCTCAGGACTCTGGCAACACCAATCACAGCTCACCTGTTTTCTGAAGCTGCGCTGTGATTGGTTGTTACCTGAGACCTGGGCAACATTGATGTCATCTTTAGTCGACAACAAGTGAGCAAAATGGCCGCCCTCTGAGATGGACAAAAACAGCTGGATTTTGCTACTCATATTCCATAATATTAATCAGAATGTCGTATTTAGACTAGTGAGGTCACATATAACATATTATTGTCAAAAAAAACTTTAAGGTAGACTTACACTTAAAAATATATATTAATTTAAGTATTTTGTGGAGGTGTTTTTAAAAGTTATGCATAATTACGACTGGCATAGCAAATAAAGGTGCTCACAGAGTGAAGTTTGCCAAGTTCTGTATGACTTTGGCAGTTAGGGTGAGTGTGCGCAGGGTGTTTGGCTCTGGGTATGGTTGTGTCAATCCAAAAAGAGACGGACTGAGGACAGCGGGACACAAGAAACGAAGGAAGAGGGAAGCAGAGATGAGACGTTGGCCAATCTCTGGTTTTCCTTGATCTTCACACAGTTCCGTCCAACTTGAGAAAATCTTGTTCAACTCTTCAGGAAAGTGTCTAAAAACAATGAAATATTTATTTAAATTGAAAACTATTATGAAGATCCAAAAGTGATTTTTCTTTTCTTTTCTGTGAGCTTCATTATCTTACCCATGGAGGTCAATAATTTTCCGCACCACCTCATCACACACTTGCCTCAAGTGCCTCTGGTTGTTTGATAGTTCAGAGGCATGACATTTGCGGGGATCAACTTCGCAATTGTACCCCGTTACATAGAGACGTATGATGAAGTCTCCTGAAATGTAGGAGAAAGAGAGCCCTGTGAAAAAGTATTCCTAATCAAGGGGGAAGCCAGTTCAATTGAACATATTTACCTAGTGTGTCGATGAGGTATTTTTGTCCAACCAACTTCATATATTCATCAATAGCTTTCGTGGCAAGTGTGTTCTCTCGGAAGATAAGAGCCTCCTTGTCTCCAAGACGTTCAATTTCAGCAGTGCCCAAATCAACAAGAAACTCCTGAAACATTATATGCAGGATTGGGAGGGTTACCTTTAAAATGTAATTTGTGACAGTTACAAGTTACCTGCTAAAAAATGTAGTTAGTAACGTAATCCAAGTACGAAAATATTAAAGTAATGTAACTGGATTACTTTGGATTACTCCAATATTGAGTATGCCCATGAAGACAAAATAAAAATAAATATCACCACACTCAACCATCAGATGAGTATGATTTTGTTTACTGCTTTTCAATTGCATAAGTTTTGTAGCTAAATTTAGAGTCCTGAGGTTAATGCTTTGTCTCAGATTACCCACACCACTGAGAAAAAGATCACAACGATCGCTCCAAACTCAATTCACTTAAATGTGGTGAAAACTCAAGTTTTAAAAGTTATGCTCCAGAAGTCACCACCTGTTTAGGATTAGCCTAAAAAATATGACACTCAGCTTGAAAAACCACAACATGTCATCAATCAGGCCGTGATTTTTGATCAACTACTCAGGGCACTGAATCGATCGCAAAAGGAATGTGTTGGCTGCGATTCATTCAATGCTATGAGAAGTAAATTACGTGAATGAATAAGAATATTCACAGGCATGATTAACACATTAAGGGATCTACTTTTATGGACTGGTGCCCGTGCGCTCGGCGTAAAAAAGTGCGCAACTTAATTTTGGTGCGGAGGCAAGTCTCGTATGGGTGCGCTAGGCCTTGCTGGGTGTTCCAGCAGTTGCAGCTGTCGCCCCTGGCAATTTGGTGTCAAAAAATAGACTCGATTTTAAACTCGCACAAACCAAGTCTATGTAGCGGCGCATGCTAAACACATCTTTAGGTGAGAATTCCAGTAGGACTTGATTGTTTAGATTTTTTTTCTTGTATTAACCATGTATTGTGTGTGTATGTGATTATGTATTTTAATAATGTATTGTGAGGTATAAGCGGTTTGGAAAATGGATGGATTGATGGATTGATGGATAAATGGATGGATGGGTGGATGGATGAATGGATGGGTGGATGGATGGATGGATGGATGAATGGATGGATGGATGGATGGAAACCCTATGTGACTCCTCAAATGTATAATAATGCTGACTTGCAAAAGTCAAGTTGCAGCGACGCATCTAAAGTGGAACCTGTGGTTATAATCTGACCAATATTTTGGGCAAAACAAATCTTTGGTGTTCAAGCCATAGTCATGCATGGTGTGATGCGAGAAAATGGAGCATATGGTATTTCCATCAACCTCAGCAAAATGCATCAAAAAATCAAGTGTGTATTTTTGCTTTTTTGTTTAGTCTTTTGCCGTTTTGTAGATTTGCTTGATATTAACAGTTTTATTACTTATTTATTTATTTATTTACTCTTGATGAATGACTGAAATGCTTGTATAGTAAATTCTTATTTTTTTATGATGCTGGAGCACATTATTTACATTTTCTTTAAAAAAAAAAAAGTCACAAATAAGAGGGGTCAACCAGAGTCCCCCAACTTTAGAGGTTTCAATGTTGAAACCCGTTCCATATGTTTTTACCTTTGCTTTGCCGATACTCTGCAGCACATGCACAAGTGCCCCGGCCAGCTCCTCCCTTCCTTTAACATTCAGAAGTGGCTCCAAGCTTTTGCACATTTCTGCATAATTCACAGTCACATACTCAGCAAACTCCTTATATTTCTCCATAGGTAGAACCTGTAGATTCTGGAAACGGGCTTTGATGCGGAGAGAAGCCTGTGGCCCCAGATTCTCTTTGGTGCACCCTGTTGAGAGCTTGTAAGGAATGATGGGATACCATTTCTCCTGATAGGTCCTCCCTTGGATATCGGCTAAGTGTATGTTCACACTACCCAGTGGCTGCAGACCAAACTCATCTCGGGAGTGGCGCTTTTTCTTGAGATCTTCTTCGCGGAAGAGGTGCAAGGTGATTTGTGAGATGCAGGGAAGATTGTCAAGTTCAAAGAACTCTCCCCAGAATAACTGACATCCCCCTGGAACACCTCCGCTGCCACTCAGGCTTCCTGAAGAGCATTCAACAGCCTGACTGGACACCTTTCCAACAGGGCGAGTGGCGGTACGAGCAAACAGAGTCCCATCCAAGTGTACCTCACAGTAATAACGGCGTTTGGGTGGCAGATCCTTTGCTTCCTTCACCCACAGATTTAGGGAGTTCTCTGTGCGCTCAATGTTATCCTGTAAACAGAATTACAGTACATTAAGTAAGTGACATTTTCGGTAGCATTGCCTTTGATGATCAGTTTGGACCAAATAAATCACCTTATTGGGCTGGGCAGCCCTTCTCAAGTCTTCAATCCAACGATCACGCTCTGCAGCTGAGGAGCAGCCAAAACAGTGTGTGTTCTCAGAGTTTATGACCTACAAATGCAAAATATTAAATATACATGAAGTATAGATCAGAACCAACAGTTTTGCATCATTTTAACTTAAGCATTTTGGCGCTCAATTTAAGATTAGCTATTGAACTGCAGCACCAAGCTTAATTTACCCTGAAGACTTCACTAAAGTCACTTTATTCTGTTGGTTGGGGTAAAAGTAGTCGTTACCAGGAAGGACCTGACCAACCAACATTTTACTCTCAAAATGAAGAATGCATGGGTTGAAAAGGACTGTACCTCAAAACAGTACTTCTCCCCTAAAATAGAGCTGTGGACTGGCCTGACCACAGTACTGGCATCTGCACTTAGATCCAGACTTCCAACCGGGCTCACTGGAATCGACACAGACTCCTTGGATCCATAGAGCCTTGAATAAAAACAGAATGAACGTTTCATCACAATGGAAACATTAAGGTTGTATAGACCTTGACTCGGACAAATATGGAGCAATATAATGTACCTTCAGGTTATTGATTCCAAGTAATCATTTTAGTAAGAGAAACTACTGTTTTGTTGTGATTTTTATTGTTGAGTGATATGTTACAGTAGCTGAGTATGGTAAGAAATATTTGTTGTGCAGTGGTAAGTTTGTGTTTTTTCTCTGTATACCTCAAATTAATCATGAAGAATGCTTTTTTATTTATCATTTATTTAACCAGGAATGTGAAAGGGAGTCCTGGCCAAGAGGCGGATCAAGTTACAGTTGCAACAAATTGAACTTTTTTTTTTTCAATTGCTAAAACACATGCATAGCACAATTATTTAAACAGACATACAGAGAGCAAAACCTCTTCTCAAGTCTCCAAAACTCGAAACACATTTTCTGCTTTACACGCATTTTGCAATTCAAAATGGCACTTTTTAAATGAACTGAACACGGTTCTCTGCATAAGACACAACAATCTGACATAAGGTGTTTGCCATTTCAAAACACTGCCATTCAAATTGACACTACATGAGCTAATTGGTCAACATATGTGCCACATGGCCAAACACCTCAGTGGTTAATTGTTATGCCCTCAATCAGGAAATAAGCACTATAAAAAGACCACAGCTAGGCACCTTTTATTTATTGATTGATTTATTTTTACAACAATTGAAGACGTGGCAGCTGGAATTTTTTTATGCAATTTTCTTTTTCAGTTTACTGTTTCGTGAGCATATATTTGTTCACTCCAATGTAAACATATCTGCTATACATATGTTGCACTGACTTTTTTGCGAAAAAAAGAAAAAAACACGTAAATGTTTCAACTGCGTGTGTGTATCTATTTTTTGTGCATGTGAACAATCTGAAGAATGTTCTACAATTTGAACTATGCTAGTATTATGACAGAGCATATTAAAGATGAGAGTGCTTTTCATTATGCCCAACAGTGTGTAGTTGATTAGACATAAATCTGGTAAATGAATGACGTGTATGCCACTTGATACAAAAATTTGCTTTTGATAAAGGTATCTGTAGTTTTGGTTGCGGGATTTTGCAGTTCGGGTGTGTGGTTTTGTGAATTGTTACGTACTTTGATAAAACCAGCCTAGCTTACTAAAGCTGGACTAAATAGTGTTTTAGCAACCAGAAAAAACTGTAAACACAATTTACGATTATTTAACATAAGAATTATATGAAACCGTTACAAGTTAAGGATTTCAAATGAAATGCTCTCAATTTGGATTTAAAGTTATACAAGGAGATAACGTCTATATAAATGTGTAGTCATTTTGCAACAGGTTCCACGTAGAAGGGGTAGAGATGACAAAATGTCATTTAAATGCAAACTGTAAGAATGAACACTTCTCTGGGTGATGAAGTTGCAAATGTAAGAGGACAGTAGTCCAATAATGGCCTTGTAAAAGTGTATCAGTGAGCCAACCTCCTGGCAGTCACTGGAGGCCATCCGAATCAAGAGTACAGTTGACAATGAAGGGTCAAAACCCTACATTTACTGAAAAACCTCATAAAAGCATGGGACACCAAATCAGTCTTTGTCCGGCGTTGAGCTGAAGCATTCATATATATTTCAAGTCTCCATAATCAAAGATGGATTTTTTTTTTTAAGTGTTGCTGTTATAAATCATTTCTAACCTTACAAGAAAAATCTAATTTATTTCTGAAACGGAAAAAAATGAATTTTTATAAAAATATGTATGTTTTTAATAAAAGTGTGCATTTTATGACTGAAGTGTGTCATTTTGCAAACAATGTAGAAGTTATACAAATTGAGCGTGGTGTTTGGATAATTGTAGCAATATTTTGAAAAAAAGAGCCCTATTTTCAAAATTATGAAGGGAAAAAAACTGTAAACGGAACGTAGCACTGAATGTTATTGCTAATGTCTGTTACTGCCACACTATTCAATACTGATAAATGACCTGTGAAAAGTGGGTGTGACACCTTGCAAGAATATTGAAATTGTCTTTCAAAACGCAGTGTATTGATCTATATAAATTGTGACAGTAAAAAATATTTAAAAGTTGTTAAATGAAGGTAATGACTTTTATCTCAGCATTTTGCAGCATGTACGGTGTGTGCATGTGAGTGTGTGTGTGTGTGTGTGTGTGTGCGTGCGCGTGAATGGCGCGAGCCAGGATGTGACCTAAAATTTGCATTAAATTTACCTGCTTCCTTTGTTTAGCCCCATGTGGTTGAGTTGAGTGTTGCTATTTGTCTTGGCCTTGTTTTCAAGACGTCGCTTTATAAGCGCCTTCAGGGGGAAACGTAACAACATTTAAAATGCATTTGCAACATGTCGTTAATCATTATGTTTGACATATGCCACACTCACCCGCACGCCACCATCTTCTTTCTTCGGTCGAGGGTTCACGTGGTCAGGACTACATTCTAAAAGGAACACATATGAGACATAAATAAGTGTGAAAAGCTCACTCCTACTGTAAATTACCAACACAACTCATATGTGCTTTTCCACTGGAGAAACGTTGACATTTCAAACATTAGCCAATACAGGATGCGGTTTTAAGCAGAGGTGGCAAAAGTACTCGCACACTGTACCTAAATAGATGCACAGAAACTTGTAAAAAAAATTTGGTAAAAGCATATTGATTCCATTTATTTACTTAAGGAAAAGTACCAAAAAAATTGTACACGCCCTGAAATGTAATTAAGGTAAGTACAAAAGTTTACTGCTACAGTACTTATATACATACACTATTTGTTTTTATAACACAACGACAAAAATAGATTTCTGCATACAAATATATTATCATAGGGCTTAAGCTGAGAAGAAAACAAAGCAAGTGAGCACTGGCTCAGGCTTCAATGCCATCAAAACAAGGTGTTCCCAGAGCTTTGGTAATGTGTTTTTGTTAACTGACAAACAAAAAAATGCAAATAAAATCTCAAATGGATGCTTCTCAGAATATGTTGCCATTTTTAAGGCCGGTAGTGATTCTAAGAAAGAAGAGATAAATAGCTAGATCTGCTTTTTGGGATAATAAAAGAATAGTGATTAAGGGATACACTGAAAGACTAATACACGTCACATACAGCCATCAACAAACACAACAGTTAACAATATTCTGAAGCAAAGTAGAGTAAACAAAAGTAGCTTACAAAAATTACTAAAAGCATGCACTCACCACATTAAAACGTATTAACAGACGAGTAAAGAAATAAGAGTAGTAATCTAAAATAATTAAAAGGAGAAAAACATGATTTTAAAATGATGAGTTCTTAAAAAAAAAACTTTAAATTTGTCTTGTACCTTGTCTTACCATATCCCTATCTCTGTTTATGTTTTATATCTAGGACTAGGGGATTCGAGAGTTTCTAAAAAAACAAAAAAAAAAACGTGTCAGTGGTTGAATGTTATGCTCGTTTAATTTCGGACTTTTCAGAGAATATGACAGGTGGTCAAATAAATTTATGTTCTCAAAATTGTTCAAATACATTTTGATTGTGATCTAGGCATTAAAATTGTTATAAAATTTTTTGATCGAATACAACATAAATATTGATGTTGGAATTATTGATGGGTGGAATGGTAAGCTATTTTAGACTGATATACACAAATACGCGTAAAATTTTACATCTTACTTAAATGACTGTGTCTATCCATCATCCATCCATCCATCCATCCATCTTCTACCGCTTATCCAATGTCGGGTCCCGGGGACAGCAGCTTTAGGAGGGATGCCCTGACTTCCCTCTCCCCAGCCACTTCAACCAGCTCCTCTGATGGGATCCCAAGGCGTTCCCTGGCCAGCCGAGAGACATAGTCTCTCCGGCGTGTCCTGGGTCATCCCCTGGGCCTCTCGCCGGTGGGACATGCCCGGACCACCTCTCCAGGGAGGTGTCTAGGAGGCATCCGAACCAGATGCCCAAGCCACCTCAGCTGGCTCCTCTCAATGTGGAGGAGTTGCGGCTTGACCCTGAGGCCCTCCCGGATGACCGAGCTTCTCACCCTATCTCTAAGGGCGAGCCCGGACACCCTGCAGAGGAAACTCATTTCGGCCGCTTGTATGCGGGATCTTGTTCTTTCGGTCACGACCCACAGCTCGTGACCATAGGTGAGAGTAGGAACGTAGATTGAGTGGTAAATCGAGAGCTTCGCCTTTCGGCTCAGCTCCTTCTTCACCACAATGGACCGATACAGAGTCCGGACCACTGCAGGCGCAGCACCGATCCACCTGTCGATCTCCCGCTCCATCCTGACCTCACTCGTGAACAAGACCCCAAAATACTTGAACTGCTCCACTTGGGGAAGGATCTCAGCCCCGATCTGGAGAGAGCACGCCACCCTTTTCCGACTGAGGACCATGGTCTTGGATTTGGAGGTGCTGATCTTTATCACAACCGCTTCACACTCGGCTGCGAACCGCTCCAGTGAGAGTTGGAGATCATGGCTTGAAGAAGCCAACAGCACCACTTCATTCAGATGCAATGCCGAGGCCACCAAACCGGACCCCCTCAATGCCTTGGCTACGCATAGAAATTCTGTCCATAAAAGTTATGAGCAGAATTGGTGACAAAGGACAGCCATGGCGAAGTCCAACCCTCGCTGGAAATGAATCCGATTTACTGCCGGCAATGCGGACCAAGCTCTGGCACCGGTCGTACAGGGACCGCACAGCCCGTATCAGGGAACTCAGTACCCCGTACTCCCGAAGCACCCCCCACAGGACTCCACGAGGGACCCGGTCGAACGCCTTCTCAAAATTCACAAAACACATGTAGACTAGTTGGGGGAACTCCCACGCACCCTCAAGGACCCTGCAGAGGGGGAAGAGCTGGTCCACTTTTCCACGGCCGGGACGAAAACCACCCTGCTCCTCCTGAATCCAAGATTCGACTTCCCGACTGACCCTCCTCTCCAGCACCCCTGAACAGACCTTACCAGGGAGGCTGAGGAGTGTGATTCCTCTATAGTTGGAACACACCCTTCGGTCCCCCTTCTTAAAGAGGGTGACCAACACTCCGGTCTGACAATCCAGAGGCACTGTCCCCAATGTCCACGTGATGTTGTAGAGGCGTGTCAACCACGGCAGCCCTACAACATCCAGAGCCTTTGGGAACTCCGAGCGGATCTCAACCACCCCCGGGGCCCTGACACCGATGAGCTTTCCAACCACCTCAGCGACTTCGAACCCAGACATAGGAGAGCCCACCTCGGCAAAATTGAGGAGGACTTCGAAGCACTCTGCCCACCAGCTCACGACGGCCCGAGTCGAGGTCAGCAGCACTCCATCTCCACTATACACACTGTTGACGGTGCACTGCTTTCCCCTCCTGAGATGCCGGATGGTGGACCAGAACTTCCTCAAAGCCGTCCGGAAGTTGTTTTCCATGGCCTCACCGAACTCCTCCCATGTCCGAGTTTTTGCCTGAGCGACCGCCCAAGCTACGTTCCGCTTGGCCAGCCGGTACCTCTCAACTGCTTCCGGAGTCCCAAAGGCCAAAAGGGTCCGATAGGACTCCTTCTTCAGCTTGATTGCATCCCTTACTGCTGGTGTCCACCAGCGGGTTTGAGGATTTCCGCCACAACAGGCACTGACCACCTTATGGCCACAGCCAATCCCTCTGCCGGAGGTGGGCATTGAAACTCCTTCTGACAGGGGATTCCGCCAGACGTTCCCAGCAAACCCTCACAATACGTTTGGGTCTGCCAGGTCTGACCGGCATCTTCCCCCACCATCAGAGCCAACACACCACCAGGTGGTGATCAGTTGACAGCTCCGCCCCTCTCTTCATCTGAGAGTCCAAAACATGCAACCGCAAATCCGATGACACGACTACAAAGTCGATCATCGAACTGCAGAAGAAGTCCAATAACAAAACACCACTCGGGTTCTGCTCGAGGGGCAGTTCCTCCCAATCATGCGCTCTCCAGCACACCCTCCAAGGACTCCAAAAAGGGTGGGTACTCTGAACTGCTGTTTGGTGCATATCAGGACCCGTCTCCCCACCCGAAGGCAGAGCGAGGCTACCCTCTCATCTACCGTGGTGAACCCCAACGTACTGTGACTGTGTCTACAAAATTTTATTTGGCAATATTGAATACAGTATTCCCTATACTTGTATTATTATTTAAATATAATACAACAATTATCTTCATTCCTAAAATTAAATGTATTTAATATTTTAACATATATAACATATACAGTATACCTGTACATTACACAAGTAATACTTCATTATTTTTTCCTTAGTTTTAGTTTTGAGTTTGCTTGAGCCTTTAAATATGATTTTAATCACGATAGTTCACACATTGTCTGTAAGATGACAATGTTAGGGAAATATTCCTATGTGCTGCAAAGTGTTAATTATGTACAGTAAAAATTTAACAATGATTACTTTTTATAATACCGTATGTACATCTTATTCCATGTTTGTTTTATTTTTTGAATAATCATGAGATTAGAGTGAGATAAGAGCACAATTTGCACATTTTTATCTCCGCCCCTGATGGAGGTCCAGAAATTTAAAAAACTGAAGCTATTTTGGCCCCACGGCCCACAGCCTATCTATCTTTTTCTTTTTCTTTTTTAATGCGGTGTTGTTATCCGGTTTTCCAAAGTTGAAAAAAAGCAACACACTAAGTACAGTAACAATATATTTGTACTTTGTACCACTTACCCAACGCCCCGCCACACACAATCCAACGTCTGAATCCCATCATTTAGTACGAATGGTCTTGTTTCATCAATATGTCCCCCTGTAACGTTCCCTGCTCTCTTTGGGAGTCCAATGTTGCGAGTACACCAACCAGCAAAAAGCAATGCTAACCCTAGGATGCACTGAACTTGAATGAAAATTGGACTTTACCCTATGCTTTCACTTGGCCAAGAACAACTTGTGATGCTATCTCCACCCCCCCCCCCTCCCCCAAAAAAAAAGAGGAAGTAATTTGACATTCACACGCTTGGATAAACATTCTGTTATTTCCTCTGTGGCTGTCTGCAGGATTCAGACATCTCCTTTAGCTGATGTCTGTACGGTAGCACTTCTGTTTTGGAGGCAAGTGAGTATGAAATTGTCACCTTATTTTTAAAATGAATTATTCATTTATTGACCTGTGTCGATGTCCACAAGATTCTGCATGCTGAGGTTGGACAGGCAGCTGTTAACACGCTTTCGGGTCCACATTGTTGGCTGGGGACATACACAGAAGCAAAACCCTGAAAACATCTGAAAACAAAGTTGTGTGGATGTGTGGATGTTACTTCTTCCTCGGTGCAGATGAGAATCTGTCCGTCTTGAAGAACACAGTTGCTAATGTTCCATAAGGTAACTTCTTGAGGTTGCGCCCACTGGTTTTTAGTGGGTTCTGTGGACACAGCTTCATTCTCACCTTCACCCAAACACAGTTAACAGACAAACAGGCATATAGTTAACCAAAATGCGTTGATGCAACTCAAAAGCCTTAATTCTGATGAGATAACAAAGATGACAGAACATGCAGCTTTTCTAAACCAGCAAAAACTGGACCATAGTTACATGCATATGCTTGCTGGCCTCTGTTTTTTTTTTTTTTAATCTCCTCATCGCTCTAGACCACTTCCATTTTAAAAGTGGAAAGTGATGCTATCTGTCTTTCCAAGACACACGGAGCTGCACACTTCCTGTGAGTTTTCCTCAATGTTAATTTTCACCAATGTGAGGCTTGAAACAGCAATGTATCAGAATACATCATGTAGCCAAAATAATCCATTGATTCATTAATTTGGCTGAGTCTTGTTTTTTTGGTGTGACAGAAAATACCTATTCTTCATTATTTTCTTCTATAGGCAGACATTTCACCTCATTCTTTTCTTCCAGTATTTCTTTTTTTGCACTTTCTTGGATCATTTATTGAACAAAGCCCAAAATTTCATCTTGGGCTTGAATTTTATGGGGCTTGACAGATGATTTTTCTGTAGCTTTTGTGCGGAATTTTATAATTATTTAGCTTTCATCACACATTTGCATATCATCACCCTCTTAAAATAATTGCCTGTTTTTTTTATTAATTATTTTTTTGCTTAAATCATCTCGTCATGATGCAAATGGTTAATTTTGTTTGTGTTTCCTGAAAAATCTAAAAAAAATGACTTAGGCGATTATTTAAAGAAGGTGTTAATATGCTTGATGTTCTGACATTTTACATGATCTGATTGTCTCCATGCATTCAATAGTTAAATGTGTTACTAGTCATCATCTTTAAATGACACTACAACCACAAGTCAACTACCGAGCACACCAAATTCTCTGAAGCACAGACCAAGTAATGTAGCTTGATCATCTGCAGCCAATGATAGCCAAGCAGGGCTTAGCATCATGAATCATTTGTGTCAGGTGTGTGTCTTGACCTCCGCCGAACCCCTGAGACTGAAGCCCCGTCCAGACGGAAGCAAAGCCAGCTTCGTTCCTCAAACAAATCTCGTGCACACAGAAGCATTTCAAGACTTGCGTGAGTCCAAAAGAAGGCGCTGAGGACGTTTAACGGCTGTAATGTATATGCCAAGTCTGGAGTGGCGCTGTAGCGCAGCCACAGGGAGTTAATGGAAAGTGTAGATAAAGAATCAGCGAAGAAGATGGACACTTTTTTTTCCTAACTTTATTGCAAACCTAAAGAACAAAAATGGCTTTGCATGTATCAAAACAACATGGAAAAAGACAAACACATAAGAAGGGACTTATTTTGCTGCAAAAGCATAAGCAAGCTAAAGAGGCTGCACAAGACGACTACACGGCTATCCGCCATTGTTGTTGACAGACTGACGGTTCGTGCGCAGTCACGCGAGAATCGGCGCCTACGTCATCAATTTGCGACAATGGTTGTCATCAAGCGGCGACCATTACGTCGTCACTGGAGGAGTATCCTGCATAAGGTGTCCAGACAGATACGTACAGGGCGCATTTTGAAATCTTTCCACTCTGAAGCCCAGTTTCAAAAGTAATTCCCGTTTCAAGCTCCGAAATCGCGCCATCGTGTGGACGAACGGCCTCAACAGTAAGAAACTTGTGAGGATACATTTAAAACCAGTTTTCGTGTGGACGGGGCCTGACTCACCGAACCCCTGGGGTTTGATCAAACATAGTTTTTTTTTAATAGTTACAACTTTTACAACTACTGTACTCTTCTAAAATCTCAAATTCACAAAAGCAGTTTTTGTTTTTGTTTAGGCACATTGCACATTGCACATTTGTACACAGTTTGGTCCTTACGATTTGGACGTTTGCAGCGTTGCTGCCCATTTTCCACTACTGACCACTAAATGTAGCAAAATTTACAATTGTAACCCACTATGTTAATTTGTATTGATTTCAGATTTTTACTAGAGTGGCGGTGTTCATTCTTAGTAACGTAACGAGCAGCACTTTACATTTATAACATGTTATTTTTGTAATGCTTACAGATACTAACTGGAGAGGCAGTTTCAAAATATTAAGTGTTGAAAGATGTCAATACTTGCTCACTTTGCATAGAAGGATACTGCGTTCATTCATGTTTTGTTTTTTTACATCCTTCATATGTTGAAATGGTTCATGAAAACACATATTTCATCAAATCTGACATTAACAGTAGGGAGACTGGGATTAGTTGTATCACAAGTAAGTTGTCACATTGCAATTTTCTTCTCCACCAGAGGGTGCAACAAAAAAAAGTGGAACACTAGGGTTTTTTTTTCCGTATAAATGGTTAGGGGTGGTGTACTGTCTAAGAAGAGAATAGCACATTGTGAGCTGAGATGAGTGCCAGTTATCTGTTTTGAACAACCCAAAGTAAAAATTTTCAACTTCATATATTTTGAAACAAAAACAGCAAATCAGGTTGACCCGTTAGAGGAGAGATTCAGGCATCTTGTCATACCTGGCTCAGCCACTGTTCTGTCTTAAGCTAACTTTAAACTAGAGTTATTAGCCAACATGGTAGTTTGGGGCAACTTGTCTCAGTTGTTTGGGGGTTTGTTGTCACCTCTGGCAACTAGGTTTACATTTTTCAGAATTGCCCTCCGGAAGCGTGAGGAAATTAGTTTGCTAGGTTTTGTTTCATTGTTTAAAATTGATTTTCCGTTTTTCCAGTTGTTGAATTGGAGCTACAATATGCCCACATGTCAGGACTGGTTTAAATTTCATAATGAACCATTCATGAATCCACTAACCGAAATGCTTTATTTATTTATTTTAATTCAATTTAATCTCAAATTTCCAGTTTAAGGGATGCAAAACAGGCATTTGAGGCTGAGCGCTATGACTTAGATGCCAGCAGTTCGTAAGAACTTTAATATATTTTATGTTAAAGTTTGCTCAATGACTATGGTAAATTTTCAAAATTAATGATAAACAATTTCTCTGACTGTAAAAACAAACAAACAAACAAACAGGAGAACAAGGATAATTTTGTCCTTGTTTTATTAGTTGCAAAATCCAGTGTGACATCTTACCCCATATACACTTACACATTGGTGGGGTAATATGTCACATGTTCTCTCCCTCTATTTGATGGCTTATAACTCTGCACTGACACAAAGTTTGAAAATGACATTAATTCAAAAAATATCAAATAAGGCTTTGGTCTTGCATCTGGGATATGTTTTGTTTATATATGATGTATTCAGTACAAGAAATATATAAAATTATAAAAAGTGAAACAACTAGCCTCTGTCTCCCCTACCTGTCTCAATAGTTATATGGATTTTACAAATGGCTGGCTTAAATCGAACATCGCATTATCATTGTTTAAACTGATGAACGCACACGGACATCTCACCTGCAAACAATGTAGGGGTGCTGTTTCGACTGTGCAGTCTGGGCCTTTTCAGCTTCTGAGACACAGACCTCCAGTACTTTCTGAAGCGGGCCCCTCCTCCTCCTTGCTCAGCGTCTGTAGCGGCGTCTGCAGAAAGCGGTGTTGACGGTTCTCCCTGTGGTGTCCCGGCAGAGCTGGACGAGTGGGTCAGGGTGGCAAAAAGTGACACGGGAGGCAAAGAAAGAGCCCTTCTGAAGGGATTTTTTCCCATTGAGTTTGTCTTGGTTGTTTTGTCTTCCTCACTCAGGGCCTTGCGCCACAATTGCATCTTGTTCCATTTGTTGCCCTTTTGAGTCCTTTCAGTTGTAGATGAGGCAGAGGCAGCTCCGTCTTCAGTCATATCATGAAGTGATTCCTTTGAGGCAGTTTCCCATTTGTATGTGTTGAGGGGGTCAATGGACTCAGCTGTTTGTCCCTCGAGATGATCTAAAGGAGGATTCCTCTTCTTCTCCGGTGATCCTTCTGATGAATGAGCAGCAGGCTCCACTTCTTTTTGCTCCTCAGTTCCCATTTCAATGATCAAGCTGTGAACGACATTAGTATCTCTTTCCCGGGTTGCATGTAAAAATTAAAATAAAAAAATTGTGCAATATACGCAGTTCATTGGACAGCCACCTATTTTCCCAACTGACTTACCTTTTGCTTGGATGTACTTGTGTATAGTGAGGATATGAAGACCTGCTGGTTTTCTCTGCATCATTTCATCATTTCCTGTTTCCAGTCGACACAACATGTCTGTGGTCGCTTTGGTGCTGTACCTAACTACTTACTTCCTCACACTCACTATTTTGCCAAATATATTTACTGAATACAGGTAATCCTTTTCACATCCTGCTCTTGATTTTCCCCGTTATATGCAGTTTTTGCCTTAGATAGCATTTTGTTTTGTTTTCTTGTATTTATTTAAAAGAAGCTCAAAATTTGCAAACAATAAATTGTGTGATGTGTCCGTGTCAGTGTGTTGCCTCAAACAAAGACAGCATCTCAGGCATTGAGTCATTTTGTCTCCCACATCTGTGAGATAAGTTGATGGCGCATAAATAAATGTATTATTTGCTCAATAACTTATAGCTTACCATCCTCTATACTCTTAATAATGAGTTCACCCGTTAAATACATACACGCTGAATTCATACCACGTACCTGGATACTAATGATCCCTATTTTTTTATGAATACTTAATAGCATTGTACATGTGCAATATGGTAAGGCGCAAGGGTGAAGGTAGCAACTGATCTTTTTGTGGTATATTGACTGCGAGGCTGCACTTCCTGCACATTGGTTTGACAGACACTGAAAACCACTTCCTGTGTTCACGCTGCTCTCTCCACTGCCACATTTCATATACATTTCGTTTTGTTTTTTAAATTTCATATGATCAATATTTCTTAATTATTTTACTTTGTAAGAGAACATTATTTATTAATTTAATTGTAATGATAACCTTGTATAAAAACATTATCCCCATCCAATTTCTATACCGTTGTTTTTGTCAGGGTCGTGTGATTTTCTATAATACAACGTATAAAAGAAATGCTTTAACTTGAAATTATGCAACAGGAACAAATTTCACTATCATAAACTTTTTAGAAAATTGTTGTTTTCCCATGCTACTCATGAAAGGAGCAGGGTCCATGATCTACTATAATCAGCCACCAGGGGGCTTCACATCTTGTGTTGCATAAAACATGCCACTCTTGCAGCCACAATAATGAGATTACACAATACAGTAACTAAAGTGTTATAGTAGTAGCCCTACTGTATTACCCAATTACTTAAATCAAGACACAATTACTTTCTGTTCAAATCAACCATCAGAAGGTGTGCCATATATCCTTTAAATTTGTCATGTCTGGGAAGATCTGGCTTTGGTTGAGGATCCCGATTGGTCCTGAGTGGATTCCTGCCCTTTCGCAGGCTGACCAATCCGGGCCCTCAGCCACTTGTGCCTGGCCCCAGCTGTGATTAGTTACCCTAATTGGTGTGGGTGAATTTAATTCCCAGGTGGTGATCAGTTCCTTGTGGGATCATTGCCGCTTGTCACGGTCACCCCCGGAGTTCTGTCTGTCATTTTGTTTTACAAACAAACACTAACTAGGGTACTGGTTAGTATTAAAATAAACAAAGGAACTGAAAAGGTACAAAAACAAAATGACAGACAGAACTCCGGGGGTGACCGTGACAAGCGGCAATGATCCCACAAGGAACTGATCACCACCCGCGAATTAAATACACCCACACCAATTAGGGTAACTAATCACAGCTGGGGCCACGCACAAGTGGCTGAGGGCCCGGATTGGTCAGCCTGCGAAAGGGCAGGAATCCACTCAGGACCAATCGGGATCCTCAACCAAAGCCAGATCTTCCCAGACATGACAAAATTATCCTTTAAATTATAATACTACGACTACCGGGCTACTACTACTACTAATGATACTATTACTAACACAAATACTAATAATAAATGGTTATATTCAGCACTTAATCAAAAATCACAAAATAATTACTCTATAAAAAAGTTTATTTTCTATACCTTTGACTTTTACATCTTGGGACTATACTGTACGTATCATTTTCCCAAATTGGAATTAGTACAAGCAGCTTTATTTGGAGAGCAATTAGTCCAAAAGGTCCATTAGTATGAGCTGTGTTAAAAACATCCCAGGTGTCACAAAAGATACTTATATTTCAAAACCAAACTACAAACTGTGATTCCCAATGAGACCAAACTTGCTATAGGGAAGTCACATTACCAGTGATGAGTCATGGAAACACCAGAGACTTCAGTGGAAGAGTTGGACATCACCAATGCCTAAGAAAACAAGACAGTTATGACGATCACATTCCTGGATGTTTGGAGATTGTCCATTGTGAATTCTTGCTGCAGGGCCAGATGACAAAAGAATCACATCCACAAAGAGATCCTGTGACGTTCATATTGTTCAGTGTGGGACAAGAGGAGAGAGTTGTGGAAGGGCTATTCATAGATGCTTCACCATGACGACGTGCCTGCTCCACATTGCTCTGAGCATCTGACAGTTCCTGTCTGAGAAGAATAACACCTTGCTGGAGCAAACTCGTTGCTCGCCTGACCTAGCACTGTGTGATTTAACCCCCCTCTTTCCCAAACTCGAGGGGGTCATGAAGATGTGGCTGGGTGAGTCCTGAGTAACTGTGATGTAATTTTAAGTCAATTGCAAGTGTCAAAATGGTCGCCCCTAAGGTGAGCTCATATTCCATAAACACAATATTGATCAGTATGCCGTTTAAAATAGTGCGGGGGCATACAACATATGGCAAATACAATGTTTAGGTTGACTTCCCCTTTAAATTGAGTATGTAAAATAGCCTAAAATTGTACTGAAATAATAATTTGTTTCCATTTTGTAGTTGTATTAAGTGTCATTATTATGCTTTCTGTCTCTTAAGTGTAAATGTGAGTGCAAATGTTTTTTGTGCTCCAGCACACCTAGGATACAAGGTAAAATGAATGAATGATGAAATGCCATCCATCCATCTTCTACCGCTTATCCGAGGTTGGGTCTCGGGAGCCCTGACCTCTTATGACGAGTACAAATATTGGATCGTGGTTTCTCTTGCCCGGATGCGGGTCACCGGTCCCCCCTCCGGAGCCAGGCCTAGAGGTGGGGTTTGAAGGCGAGTGTCTGGTGGCCGGGCCTTCACCCATGGGGCCCAGCCGGGCATAGCCCAAAAAGGCAATGTGGGTCCCCCTTCGTATGGGCTCACCACCAAAAGGCCAAAGAGGTCAGGTATGTAGCGAGATGGGGGACGGCCAAAGGCGGGAACTTTGGCGGTCTGATCCCCGGCTACTGAACCTAGCTCTTGGGACATGGAATGTTACCTCTCTGGCGGGGAAGGAGCCCGAGCTGGTTGTTTAAGCAGAGAAATTCCGACTAGATATAGTCTGACTCTCCTCCTCTGGTCCACCATCCGGCGTCTCAGGAGAGGAAAGCAGTGCGCCATTAACACTGTGTATAGTGGAGATGGGGTGTTGCTGACCTCGACTTGGGACGTTGTGAAAAAGAAAAGGACAAAGAAAGAGAAGAGGTAGATGAAATGATGGTCCAACAAGTATTATAATTCATTTAAAGTCAATCTATGCCGTTTCCAGCTGCATATATAGTAGAGATGGGACGTTTGACACTGAGACTCCGGAGCGTGTGTCAGCCGAGTGAGACAGACTGCTCGAAACAATGTATCAAAAGCCCCAATGAAACCTCCGTGATCACGTGCTGATGACGTATGGGGCTTCATTCGCGCTAATGAGATACCGGAAATTACGTAACTGATTCAATTGTTTTGGCGCGGTGTCAGCTGTTAAAAGGAGACACCGAAACAACCACTGCCTCCCCCGTAGTGATGGGATTTTCGGCTCTTTTGGGTGATCCGGTTCATTTGGATCGGCTCAGTGAAAAGTGCCGGCTCTTTTTGGCTCTCAAGCGGCCCTTTAAACTTTAGCTTTTCTTTTAAATATTTACGACAAATTTACGTGAAAAAGAGAGAGCGACATATGTAGAGAGAGAGGGGGAGAGGAAGAGGGAGAGGGAGAGGGGGTGAGGGAGACAGTAAGGAAATGACGGAGCCGGCTCTTGAGGGAGGGAGTCGGCTCTCATCGTTCACTTCAACGAGCTCGTTCACGAACGACCCATCACCACTACTACTACTACTACTACTACTACTACTACTACTACTACTAGAGAAAACTGACTTGAGAGAGCTTTAGGATGGAGAATTCCAATGCAAGAAAACGATCTCGTGTTTGGCAACACTTTGACGTTGTGTCACCCACAAAGGTAAGATTTTAATTATTTGGCATAATATTAAATGGTATATTATCAGCCTTATCATCATCATTGTAGTGTTGTATTTACTATTGTACAGTTTTGCTAAATGGCTCACCGCAACATTTGCAATAATAAATGCTTACAGAAAATGAATTAATATTACTGTATCACTTTTAATAATGTTAAAACTTTAAAGGATTTAAAGGTCGCTGGGAATCTTGGCTGTGTTACCTACATTTAAAAATATCACAGCCTGCAGTATGTCCATGGTAACCATAATAATATCTTTATTGTTTCAGTATTGCATAACAATCAGAGGTGAGGTACTTACAGTATACATATATGATATGAAAAGTGGCACTATTGTTATGTTGTATTGAATGTAATGTTATGCTGCTGGAACTAAATTTCCCTATCTATCTTTACTTTGATTTATTAATCCAGTGCAAAAATGATTATCTGTCATATTTTTCTTTTCTAGATATTTGAAGGACAAACTGCTTCCCCGGATGGAGAAGCCACTTCAATATTGGTTTCTCCACAAAACCACATACCCACATCTGTATCCAGCGGCTCTGCAGTACCTCTCAACACCAGCATCTTCAGTCCCCTGTGAGAGGATTTTCTCAAAGGCTGGTGAAATTGTCAGCCAGAGAACAAGCCGCTTGAAGCCGAACACAATAGAGCAAATATTGTTTTTGAATAAGAACTTATAAAACAAATAAATATAAAAAGTTGGGCACAAGCACAATTCCCTCATATACATACTGGTATTTGCTTTATTTTCACTGTTGCACAAGCACAATTCCCTCATGTAGGTATTTGGTTCACTTTATGTTCACCTTCCATGTGTACCTGATGATCATTAGACAGACACAAATGTAAGACTGAATGTACTGGTGTTATGTTGGAATATAAAATCAGGCTTTGAAGACTATAGCTGGTATGACTCCAGCTGACCACCAGATGTCACCGGTACGATCTATCTTATGGGGCTTTGAAGCTTCGACTCTTTTTCCAAAGCAATCAGCCGAAAGCCTCAAAAGCGTCACAAGGCTTCATTTTCCCATCTCTAAATATAGTGACAGACAGAAATGTTTTTCCACTAGATGGCAGAAGAAACATTTCACCCGCTTATCCAACTGTTGCAATTTGTTTAACTGGAAAATAGCTTTGTTTTCAACTCAATAGAGTAGACCCATAATTCACCCTTAAAAAAGTGAGTAAAGTGACTCATTATTTCCATGTACTTTTTTTTTTTAATTATTTTTTGTTTAGCGATTTAGCCTGATCTTTCTAATGTAAAATACTGGGCTGGAAAGTATTGGTCTGTTATGAGATCGGCGGAGTCTCAAATGTCAGTAAATCTAGGCCTTTGTAAAAATGAACAGCAGCACGACAGACTTCTTTCATTACATCGTGGCACGATGATCGTGCTGAAGAATCCAGTGGATACAGCTGAGCTTTCCTCATTTTAAAAACGTAAAGCGCCACCTGACAGCAGTCATTCACATCAACATTTTTGAAGTAAAGCAACAATGAAACCATGATGAATTAATGTGATTATTGGCCTGGTTAATTTGTAGACCGTCTATAGTCTTTCTGAGTCATTTCAGTCGAACCTTCTGGAGGCCGCGATGCATTTATTTATTTATTTCCGTAGGGCCACGATTGCGGCAGAGTGTCTAAACCTGCTGACGTAAGTGGGCGGGTTGATGATGTAACGGGTCGAATTGAGGCAGGAGGAGGAGACTGAAACTGGAAGACGGATATGGTCCTCCCCTGGTCACTTTTTATCCACCACAGTAGGATTTATGTCAATTTCGCGAGTGCCAGTTGGGTCGTAATCCACACCGCGTCCCCTGCCGTCGTAACCCGAAGAAGATTAAAGCAGCGGCTTGATTCGGTGGCTACATGGCTAGCTAGCACAGCGAGGCTAACTAGCGTTAGCTTCTCCTCCAGCTCATCTCCCGGAGCCCGGCGAAGTGGAGAATCGATGGCAAGAATGGCCACTTCACTCGGATAGCCCAAGAAACGACCGATATTGCGCCCAAGCCCTTCCAAAACAAACACCTGCTTAAATAACCGGTAAGTAGATATTCAGTTCCATGCTGATCACTTAACAACAATTTGAAAAGTTCATGTTTGGCTTGCAGTGTCACTGCCAGCAGTCCTGTTGTGTAATGTATGTTAACGGTGAACTAAAACTGCTGACTACCCCCTTCAGCGTCCATAGCTTGATTTTTATTTGATATAACCGATAGTTGTGTATGCATATTAATTGGTCACTGTTCTGACAAAATAAAAATTGTAAATATAAGGTTTACAGACCAGAAAGTGGGACAACTGACAGCAATTTCTCTGCATGTTCGCCTGACTTCTTGTTTTGACGTGTCTCCAAAGTTTCTGACAGACCCTGAAGCATGACGGTAATTATTGATGAGTGTGAGCATAGCTGGAGTGTGTCATTATTTTGTGTGTACTATCCTGGTTATTATTAGTCTTTCTACCTACCCTGATCCCTCCTTATGTAGGATCGGCACCTTGGCTCCCAGCCTCCCTTGCAGCATTTGCTCACAAACATGTATCATCTTGCTGAATAAGCAGAACACGAAGAACACAATCACTCTTTGCACTTCCCTGAAATGACATCAAGCATAGTGCAGACTATTTGCTTATAGTCATATCTTGTTTATTTTCCTCAAACACACAGCATTCACGATTTTATTGGCGCATCTTAGCTACTGTGGCGTCCCCTTAGCAGTTTCAATCTTCTCTTGCATTGTAAAGCATGATCAGTTTTCATATTCTATTACTGTACACGTGCTGTCTCGTGACCTTTACAGTAGCTTTAGTAGGACATACAGTGGAACCTCTGTGTTCGGCCGCAGTCAATCTGTGATTTACTAATATTTTGAACAAAGTTTCTCCATTGGAATGAATACATACATGCAGCTCACTTTGCAGTTAACATTCTTTTGAGACACATTCCACTTTTTTGGGGGGGGGGGATACGCTACACCTGGGAAAAAAAGTTTGAATTGTTGTTAAAGCAGCCAATATTTACGTTATGGTCAAAATTCAGGCTTCTGGAACATTCTGGATAACGCATTTACATATGTGAGCAGACAGTACAGTACTCCCATTTACATATCCCAATCTAAAAAGCAGAGCATGCCAACGTCATTATGCAAAATTGCAAATAGACATCATTTCCGCTTTAACTTTCCACTGTCAATAAAATACATTTATATTCATGTCATTCACCACGCTATTAAAGTAGCCGGTATCCTCCTTGTTCCAAAAGTGTGGGTCTCTGCTAGCTTGCCATGTTTCGCCATTTTTATGTTTGACTTAAGTTTGTGTATTTCCAGTGGGTTGCACGCCAGACAGACCGTCACAGACGGACTAATTATATGTTGCATATATGTGTATCTGTAGCATTTTCACCATAGAGACAAAAAATAATGTGAATAGGCCGCGGACAAATCAATGTATTCTAGTTAAGCTCATTTAGCGAGTGGCAATGTAAAATGGCTGCCATCCATAAAATAGTTCCTGATGACCAAGATTCCGTGTGAACAGAGCATGCACAGAACACAAACCAACGTTCCGTTCAAAGGAGGTACCCCGATCACCTTTATATAACAATAATATTTAGGTTAGAAAAGGGGTTGCCCAGGGGTCTTAGTTGGGTTTTTACAGATCCGAAATAGAGCATATTTGGTTTTTTTTGCGCGTTTACATGGCCTTTTAAAACACAAATATTGCCAATATTTGGGTTTTGAAAGGGTTATTGAGACTGCATGTAAACAGTCATTGATGTAAATCCACCCGGTTTAATGCTTGAGTTCAATATGGACTGATAGTATAATGTATTAGCTGTTAGCCTTAGTTAACTAGACCCTACCTTTGCTTTGGTAAAAACTGGAAGAATACACCATAATAGTGCGATTTTACTAACATCTTCAACTTGTGTGGGGTTTAAATCTCCTCAATGCAGGAAATTGAATTTCGAATCGCTACTGCCACGCGTGGCCGATAAATGAAACTGCACACTCCCTACTTCACGTGCACACTGTGTGCATGACGTCACATTCACTGACAGAGGGCAGGAAATTTCCACCCGAATCCCGTCTGAAAACTATTGGCTAGAAGCTTGCAGAAGTACCCATTGTGAACAGCTAAGGTGTTAATCTGCTAGTTACAAAATGTTTGAGTCATAAATGGACTAAGAAGCTGTTGTAAATAGATTTTGGGGCAAATTGCTACATAGAACAGCTTTAAGAGTGAGACCTCTGCTATTGTTTTTCAAATTCGGACGAAACCTAGTCAGGGTTGCGGTGGCAGTTAGGCGGTCGTGGCTGCACATGGTAACACTACAGTGTTTCCCACACCATGTTAATACTTGGGTGGGCCACCCAAGTAAACCGGCCACCACCCAAGAAGTTTTCAAGAAAATGCAATAAAAATACATAAAAAACAAAAAAAATGTGTCGCGATCAGATATACTGTATGTAACGTTAGTTTGCCATCACTCACTTGTGGATCTTGATGCTAAAGGAGACGCAAGTAACACGACTGAGAACCAACCCCCCACACCTCCACCGCCAGAGTCCACCCACACAAGTAGATTTCATATCTGTGAGAAACAATGTTTGTTTTTGATTTTCAATATAAAGCAACTTCAACATAATATTGGATGCATTCATTTTATGCATGCTACTCACGTTAATTGAACTTGTCTTACCTGGTGTAGAACTTTTCTTGACTTAACCGGAGGATGCAAATCAATGAATGCGGAACCACGCTGTAATGCTCAGCAATAGTGCCTCTTGTTCACTGAAACTTGAAATTTTTCCTTTTACTTTGGCAATTTATTTTTGACTAGTAGATAGCGTTTTGAAAATTATAGCCGAATGCTGAAGAGACAACTAGAAATAGTTGGGCTGGAAATATTTATACGGAGATTCCACCTTCGAGCGTTTGCATAATATGATCAGTTTTGTCAATTTCTGACTGGGGCATTTGAGGTTCCACTGTACATCATTTTACTTTTGCGCTCTCTAGTTTGCAGTGATGCTGTTGTTTGTTGTGATCTGTTGTGCAGCCAGTGCTGCGTTCCTTGATCAGTGATTGATCATCCCTTCTGATCCATGTAGTAGATTGGTAGGCTTCGCACAGTACAACACACACACTCACACGAAGAATTCAAATAGTCTTCTAAAAACACCTAAATTATACACTTGGGTCTTTTGTTGTAAATCCCGATGAAGCCATAAAGCTGTAATTGTGGCATTGGTTTTACAGCTAATGTGATGCCTCTAATCGACGTTTTTTTCTTCTTTTTTTTTAAATCTACTTAATTATTTTCAGGTTGTTGGTGTTGCTGCAGTTCCAAACATGGTGCAGAAGTACCAGTCACCCGTGAGGGTCTACAAGTACCCCTTTGAGCTGGTGATGGCAGTAAGTGTCTTTACTTTCCACCTGTCTAAATGAATATTGCATGTTATTGATGCAGTGTAATGTAATAGTGGCTAATCAATGTAGTAGTGGCAAGCATGTTCCCGTTCCCCATGTAAGAACGATACTGAATAACACACCTTCCATGACAAGCATAAACTTGTTCCATTACAAATTGGAAAAAACAATTTGTGGAAAAGTACTGAAGCACAGTATCTGGCTTGATCAGAGTTTTATAAACAAATGCTGTTTGAATGTGTGAGATACATAATGGTCTTTAGCTGGGTTTCAATCAGTGTTGTTCCGATAGCGATACTGGTATCGGCAGAGGCCCCGATACTCCATTAAAACAGTGGTATCGGTATCGGTGAGTACTAACAAGTAACATGCCGATACCATTCATTCTGACGCTAATATAGGACTTTGGATGCAGCATCTTGTGTCTTGCTCATGCACGACATTTACTGATGTGCGATATGTTCACTGCATGCCGAGCTAAGATATCCTATTGGCCCTTCAATGCTCTGAACCAATGGCAGGACAGCTTTTTCATGTTGAGAAAAAATAACAACTTGGGTATCGGTATGGTATCGGCATCGGCCGATACTGCAAAGCTGGGTATCGGGGGCCAAAAAACGGTATCGTAACAACACTAGCTCCAATTACAGGTTTTGGGTAAAACAAAAGCAATATTTCTACAACATAAAGAACCATTTCTACTTGTACCGGTAGGTGTTTCCATTGAAGAGTGTTTGGCTTATGAAGCAGAATTCTTTATAGCCAAATTGCTTTGCGGTTAAAAGGAGGCAGTTCCCAAAGTGTCCCGGAGATGACGGGTACAGCGCCTCTGAGTTCCGCAATATTTTGAACATTCTGTATACATTAACATATTAATTTATGAACATATTTTAATAATCAAAATGTGGACGTTTGTGGCTCGATTGAGACTCGTCCATGTCTGAATCGCGGTGCATCTAAGAATGGGAAATTCCCCCCACTCCTAGTGTTGTTCATTCCATTACCTACATTCTTTTTTATGTCACTGAGACACTTGTGGATCCAGTTATCCGTGCTTTGTTAATTGGAATAATTACACCACGGTGTAAGCATGGTGTCAATGTATTTCCAAGTCTTGCCGTGTCAGACAGGTGCTGCTTTATTTAGATAATAAGCGTTCTCCACCAGCAAGCGGAAGGATGCAGGAAGGCTAAATCTCCTTAGCACAGGGACAAACAAGTATCTATTAATAGAGTGCTAACACGTGAACACACTTGCTCACAAACACACACACACATGCACGTACCTGGCTGCACACATGTATGCGGGGCTTGTTGTTGAAAAGATTTGCACAATTTCTTAGATGAAGTTTAACCATACTACGGTCTTCTGTGCATGAAAATGATCTGCGCTCCATCTTACTGTGCCTACATAAGCACAAGCAATTTTGTCTTATTTGATAGTTAATCGTTTTTAACCGAGTTTGTGTAATTTGATTGCTTATCATTTTTCTCTGTTTTAATTTTAAGATTTCCACTTTCATTTTAGCTATGTAGCACCAAATCAGTGCATTTTTTTGTCATATTTAATTTAGGAATGGGCGAGTAGTACCCGACCTTATGGCAAAGTATCGGTACTCGTGATTGCGGCCAACATCAGTATTGGCTGCCCTTTTGTGGCTGTTAAATGATCAGGAACTCGAAATGATAAAATAATAGAAAATTGCTATTCATTTTATGCAATTATGGAAGGATGCTATATTGGGATATATAGAGCTTTAGCTTCAACATTATCTGCCATTGTTTTTTTGTGGTAAATAAAAAGTACTGGTGGTTTCGGTACTCGGTATAATTATCGGTGACTACTCAAGAGTTGCGTACTCATACTGGTATCGGTCTGAATAAAAGTGGTATTGAACATTCATCGTCATACTTACCATGGGGTTGGCCTGTCATAGGCTTGGCAAGCCAATATTGACTTATTTCGTTTGTTGGGGGATTTTGCTTGACTTTTTTTTTTGCCATGTGAGGAATTTGTGATGCTTTCTCCATTTGACTTTCGGAAAATTTGAGTCCTTGGAAATGCACAGATATTTTACCAGTGCTCTGCTGTGTCCTGTATAGTTGATGGTTTGTGCAATGCAGTTTTTGGTACAGACCTTGAGGGGCCATGCAGCACACTGACAGGTGTTATGGAAGAATTTCAAGCTCTGGCTAACACAAGTGTGGCTTTAAGTGCTGTTGCATAAGTCTTCTTGGATTGCAGCCAGCCAGCCTCTAAGCTGTGTTCCACAGGGGCTACTTATGACTTAGTTGAGAAATAATTTCTGAGTAATCACTATGTAAAGCATTTGGGATATGGCAGATTTCGTCTAATAGCTGTTTCATTTGCATCCTCAACCATTACAGTTCTCTGAATACTGTAATTTTGACCAGAGTTGGAGAGAAATAAACACGAGTGCAGACCTTTCAAAGCAAATTTGTCACCCATGTAATTAATGAGTGACGCTAAATCTAAATGTAAAAAAATGCCCACATTTCAATAGAAGCAACTTTGGAGTTACATAACACTCACAGAAAATAACACTATTAATACTGGCCGTGTGTACTAATGATACCAGGGGCATTTAAAAGTACTAAAGTTTAACTTTAGCGCCTGCAATAGTCCCTGAAGTGTACTTCCTTGTTTCAATAACAGGAAATATTGTTGCTGCTACTGCTATTATCATCTGGTAGGTAGGTGCTCTAGGCTTTTCTCTGGGGAGTCCCACAGGAATGTCAAAAAGCTGTACACAATATCCCATGCGCTGTTGTTTCAGGCCTGAAGGGCCAGTTGATGTTGGAACATAGCCATGAATAGGAATGACTTAAATAACAAAAAATAAAACTCAATAACTAACGCCAACTTGCAGATTTTGCTGTGCATAGTACCATTTACCAAAATGTTGAAAAATTATGTCATTATTTTATATAAGATCTGTACACATTAAAAGCATTTTTATAGCAATATGCCAAGTCGGGTTTTCATCTTGATGGCATGCATACACAAATCATCAAAACAAGAATCCCTATGCAAATGTATCCGGTGTTGTGTAGTGAGGATGTCCTCTTTTTAGTCCAAGGTGGTACTTGCTACATCCGCAACAGTTTGCACAGGACTATGAATTAGAACAGGAGGTGTTGCAAGTGATACTCTGTACTGTATTGTTGACAGAATCATCTCTGTCTATGGATCAATAAATGTAGAAAATGCCTAGGATTCTCTTGGATGAAGAAGAGAAGTCAACAAAAAATTCACATTGTGTTAGAGCTGTTAAAATTTATCGAGTAATCGGTTATCATATAAACCGATAACTATATTAAACATCGAATAACTATTTGGAGCCATTTCTTAATTTAAAATTGTCCAAATTCTCTTATTTCAGCATATCAGTAGTAATTGTTTACTGATTTCCGTAGTCCTTCGTAAAAGAAGACTGATTATCTTCTGTTTAGTCACAATAAGACATTTGCAAACACCTGTTTTTACTTTGGAAAACAATGACCGAACCGTTAACATAGTGCACGATCAATCCCCCCCTTTTTTAATCACTATACAAATATGAAGTACAAAATAACCACCAATTACTGGTTAATAAACAGTAATGAGGTAAAAATGCTTTCGTAATACACTTTAATGCCAAATTAAATAGAATATGATTAGTCGATTGATTAATTGATAGATTACTCGATTCTAAAAACATTCCATAGTGACAGTACTACATCGTTTACAGTATGCAAGCATCTCTGAAAGGTATCTGAGGAACTACAGTTGACTCATCTTTGATAAACTAGGACAGGAAAGTAAGGTAGGACAGGAAAGCCCAAAAGTGATAAACCAAACCATTAGTGTGTTTTTGATTCTCTTCTGTTCTCTATTCCATTGTCAATTAGGCCTTATTTCAGAGGTGGGCAATCTCGGTCCTCGAGGGCCGGAGTCCTGCAGGTTTTGTAGGTTTCTCACTTCCAACACAAGCTGATTCCAATCAACAGGATCGTTATCAGGCTTATGCAGAGCTTGCTGATGAGCTGATCATATATCAGCTGTGTTGGAGAAGGGCAACACACAAAACCTGCAGGACTGCGGCCCTCGATGCCCACCTCTGCCTTATTTGAATGTATTGTGGAAGCTACCGATACTTAAGGCAAAAAATCATCTCAAGTAAGTCCTACGGCAGCCATTTGACAGATCGGCAAATCACCATTTGTGTCAGAAAAAAGGTCTTCGTTCACTATTTTCTTTCTTTCTTTAATTATTGTGTTAATTGAAATTTTAGATATCAAAAATACTAGAGGTCGAGGAGCTCGGGATTGGCGAGTACTCAAAGAGCAAATCATTGTACTGATTTCGGTCTGGAATAAAAATGTTTTATTCAACATCCCTTATTATCAATCAATCTATTATCTTTATCAATCTTTTTTTCAAAGTGGCAACTCTTCCATCAGTCGGGCCATGGATAGGCAACTTTGATCATTGCAAGGGTCAGCAACAATAACGTCTTTGTCAGCTCTTTGCAATTTGATGTATTTGTGCGTTGGTATTGCAGTAGCGACTTGGTCAAATATTTTTCTCAACAATGTTGCTCCATGGACCAAGTGGGCATTTTAGAAATGTGTGGTTGTACTGCAAACAAATGTTATGATTATAATATATGTTATATCATTCTATACATACAGTTCATATTTTAGAATCAATCACCAGATTTGACTGTTTCTATATTATTTTTAATACTTTTCTGTGTAATGCAGACACTCCCATGTAAACAAGAGCCTTTTATACCTTTTACAATGCATCAGTTTTAAAAACTCTTTGCTACCAATAAACTGGCAGAATGTAAATGCACAACACAATGCAGTTTAATTGAGTTCTAACAACTTAACTGTTTTCAGTACGGAGCTATCATCGATCATGCTTTTCAAACTTTTGTACTCAATATGCACAACTAAGTTATTGTAGACATTAAAGAAAAAAAATACAATTTCCAAGAGGAAATATTCGATATTTAAAAATGATTTTTTAAAATTTAAAAATATTTAAGTGTACATGCATTTTACTTTTTCAGTGTTTACGAATTTTTCACATTTTGTACCTACTCCACATGCGTACTCCACATAAGTTACGTGTACATTTTTATTTTCAAATGTTTTGTTGCAATTTTTTTTATATGCTTACATGGTTATATATTTTTAAATTGTCAGAATTTATTCCCATTTGTGCTTTTTTTCCCCTTTTTCTTTTTCTTTTTTTTACCTTTTACTGAACTAATTTGGGTCATCTAAATCAATCTCTCACTTAACAACCAAACCATCATGGTATAGCACCAGCCATACAACTCGAATGTCATCCTCCAAAATAGGAACTCATGTAAGGTAGAAGCCTTTAGTAGCTGTAAACTGTCCTTCCCCCTGAACTTTAACTTGAATCATTGGCCTGGTAAAGTTTTATGGAAAATCTATTGCACTTTATGTCTGCACTTTGGAGTGCATACCCTGTAAACCTTGTTTGGTTGTTATTGCATTCTTCTACATTTAGCAAATTTTTCCTCACAACTGTATGCCCCTGTGTGCGTATATGGGTCATCCGTAACACAGTGTTCTAAATATTGGGGCTACAACACATTGTCTTGTATTTACCACTGAGCCACTGTTCCTTAACCTAGCTCATCTTGCTGTCCTCTTTTTCCCCGAGTAGTGTCCTGACCCACTTATGGCAATGTCTGGTTAATACTTCTGCAGCCTAGTTTTCTGTTGCTGAATTATCCATGTGTGTGTGTGTGTGTGTGTGTGTGTGTGACCTGCTGGCTTGTGAGTCACTCGCTTCACAGTCCCAAATTGAGTAGTATGTAAATGGTTTGTGAAAGAGTCTTGGAATTTTAACAGAACCACACACGCTTGTGTCCTGCCTTCATCTTTTCATCATCTGAAATTGAGTTTCATAATGATGCATTGTGATACTCCTTAGAGATTAGAAATCAACCCAAAACAGATTTCCTTCCTGCTTGTGATGTTTGAAGAGATGTACATGTGCGCTGTTTATTTGCAAGCATTGCACTTTTTCTTTTGAGACAGTATTGTATATATTATTAGGCTGCTACACTGACCAGTGTTAACGTTTTGTCTTGTAGATTAGTGAGCCAAATATAAGCGTGTTGGAATCTGCCTCAGTGAGAGAGAGCTTATCATCATGTTGTGTGCTGCTTGGAACCGAATGCAGCAAGGCTGTGCTACAGTCATGTGACTCATTGGAGCCAATGGCAGTTCCGCAGCTTATTTCATTCACTGATCACAGCACACTCATTCACCCTTTTTTTGTGCTGCAAGGTCGAGATGCTGCCCATGCAGCTCCCTTCCCCCTTTCTGTTTCACAGTGCTGGAAGCAGATGACACTTCTCACGGAAGTCACAATCCACCCTTTGCACTGCAGTCATGCGTCAGTGTGCCACTTCAGATCTATGTTACAGTATATAGACGATTCATTGTCTCACCGTGTCTTTTTTTTTTTAATAACAGGTTTTCTATTTGTTTCCATGACTTTGGTTACACTTTAGACAAAAAAAATGTGTTATATAAATTGCATTATCACGTAGCCATCCTTTTTCTTGTCCTACATAAATACCGAAATGAGATGGCCACTACTGCATCACTCATCACTGCAGTTGAATCAAAATAGGCCAGCCAATATTGCTACCTGCACAATCTAATGATATGAGATGTAATGCAAAACCATGTAAAATAATAAAGATAAGTTGTTCTTTAGTGATGTCAAATTGCACTGCATAATACAGGCTGATGTAATGGCAGGTCACTATAAAAAGCTCACCAAGTATTTAGGACTTAAGATTTTGTTACGCTGTAGGTTTTTCAAGTATATTATTTCTCTCTCCTTCTTCTCGTTAGTTTTTTTGTTTTTTGTAATACGGACCGCATCATTGAAATTTCTGGAAGAAGGAGAAGCGGGTGGCATGGCATGCAGAGACTAAAGGCTCTTGTATTTGTTCAGACAAAAGTCCGTTGTTTTCACCCACCCAACAGCCACTTCACATTCAAGTTTCAAATTCGTGTGACTTCAAATAATGCCAAGAAAATAGTGGCATATTACCGTAGTCACTCTGTGGAGAATACTAGTGAGGATATAAGAGTTCATAGCCCGCAGAGGCACTCGTTAGTTCACCTTAAAAGCACACATTCTCAGTTACCTTTTTAGTTTTAGAACAGCTGTGTGAAGCACAGCTAAGCAAATTTTCTTTTTCATAGGTAACAATGGAAAATGCCTTCCTTCCACCCTCAAGTGTAAATTTGAAGTAGTTTTGTGTAAATAATGTGTGTATTGTCCTGTAGCTATTCTTGAAACCACCATTCTCCATTATATCCATTTTTCTTGCCTGTTGTTATCATGACCTGGCCTCAGCTGGTTTGACTGAACTTGAGATCTGTTCTACTCAATAAATGTAAAGGTTCTTTTTATGCCATAGTTTAAAGCTATACAATGGCCTGTACACGTACTCAACTTCCTTTCTTTCTACTTCGATATCCTGAATCCCATTTTTCTACAAATTCACATATTGCTATTGCTTGTTTCGCAAGGGGGGGAAGTATTTCTATGTATGCAGGAAGAGATGAAGTAATATGCATTGCTTTGATATTTTTTGTCGTGCACCATTGAAGCTCAGAAATTCTTCAACCAAGATCCAGGAACCATTACTCACAGGCTCTCTAGTTAATTTGGGTTTGTAGATGTCATTCTGGATAGTCTCTTTGGCTGTGCTCAGTAAGTTGGAATTCAGTATTCTGATCCATGACAAGAAAAGAAAAACGTTAGTTGGCGTGTACACTTGTAGTTTTTGACATTGGTCCAAACTAGACTTATTGAATAATCATGCCCACAAAGCTATTGTGTCCAATGAATGAATGATGTGTAAATTCCTCTGGTCTAGCACATGTTGCAGAATTATTTGTGCATTGTTTGAATGAATAATTTCCTGTTCATTCAGCGGTTTGTTTCATACTTCATATTCGTATAGTGATTTAAAAAAAAAAAGTGGTGGATTAATTTATTAAATTTAACAGATCTAGTTGCCAATGTATAAATTTAAGCATCTCAAACAACTCAAAATTTGTACTAATCTTTTTTTTTTTTTTTTTTTTTTTTTTTTACAATTATGCTGATTTTGTAATTGTGGAGTGTGATCATTGAAATTGTAATTGAATTTTGATTAATTGCACAGCCCTATAAGAGCCCAGAAGAACCTCCAAAGAAATGAAAGGTGAACTCGAAGGTCAAGTTACAAAGTTACATCAGTGTCAGATTACACCAGCCGTTGTTGTTTGAGCTATAGTGGACTTCATTGAAAGCGACCAAGGACGACACACCACCTGTTGAAACCCCCCCAAAAAAGCGACACTGGAATTTGCCAAACTTTATGTTGACAAGTTTTCTGGACAGACGAGACAAAAGTCAAAATCTATGGCAAGCTACATCAGCTCTCTGTTAACAGATGCCAAAATTATGCATACCAAGAAACAAACACTGTCCCTACTGTGAAACATGGAGGAGGTTCTGCTATGTTCTCGGCCTGCTTTTCTAGACCTGGCACAGTGTTTCTTGAATCTGTGCAGGGTGCAATGAAACCTTAATATTATATAATATAGTATTCTAGAGAGAAATGTGCTGCCCAGTGTCAGAAAGCTCAATCTCAGTTTCAGGACATGGGACTTGCAACAGAATAATGAGACAACACGAAAAACACCAAAAAATGGCTAAGAGCAAACCATTGGACTATTCTATAGCGGTCTACTATAAACCCTGATCTAAAGTTGAACATTTGTGGCAGAAGCTGAAACATGCCATTTGAAAAAAGTACCATTTCAATCTGAGAGAGAACATACGACAAAGATGTATTTCAGTCTGACAAAAGCCTTCACTGAGAAGTCAATGTTGCGATTGTGGAAATTGTACTGTGCTTAATTCTCATACATAACACTTCAGATAAAATTAACCTTACTTACCTCAGCTACACTGTTAATCAGCAGGTTGTTTTTTTAGTTCAATATATATTATTATCTGTCTGAATTAATACACCAAAAAATAAATCTCAACTCTTTAAGATCATATTTTGTTGTGTTGTGTTAGATATCACATCAAATATCGCTTGTAAATAATTTAGGGTTCACGTTCAAACATTTTTGGCTCCTAGCCTTTTGAAGAAGCTCTTGTTTTACCATATTGAGGCCAATGTCAGCACAAAGCATTTTTGTTGACCTCTCTTTTCCATGGATAAGCAGTGTAAATAGTCAGCAATTGTGCTGACAGCAGAACAAATATTGTATACAATGTTCCAGAACATCATGGCTGAATAACAAGAGTTGAGCATTCAGTCAGTGTACAGTGGAAATCCGGCAGCTGATTGGCTCACCGGTCTTGGCACTGGCAGGTCTAGAAATGCTTACTTGATTGATATTGTTTGGATACATAGTGTGTCACCTGATGTACAACAGAAACTTATTATTGACCACAGTATGAGTTGTTATTTTGACTTCTACCATCAGGAGGTGCATCAGTGGGTCATGCTGTTCCAACCCACATGGTTTTATTCCACCCCCATTTATCAAAAATTGGGAGCAGCACTGGAGTACTCCAGTGAATGAATTGGCAACCCACAGTTAATCCTATATTTTATATTCGTGGACCAGTTGTATTGATGTTAATAGATTATAGTGGAGAGAGTGATGCAGGATGAAGCACACTATCTGTGAAATGGTAAATTGGCTGGTTTTTATATAGCGCTTTACAATGCCTCACATTCACCGCTGCCAGGTCCACTGGGAGCAAATCGGGGTTCAGTGTCTTGCTCAAGGACACTACGACATGGTCACTATGGGTGAGGATCGAACCCACAACCTCATGGATGGGAGACGACCACTCTACCACTGAGCCATGTTGCCACAGTGCATCTATGTATTACCACTACCATTGGCCTAGATCATTGTAGCTTGATCCTCACGAGTCAGTCCTAATATTGCTGTAATTGTTGTAGTATCACAAGAATTTCTCACATGATGTTTCTGCTTTCCTCTATCTTATTTCCAGAAAAGGCACAATGGTGGTCTTTCACTTGTATGGCACTTTACCACGCATTAAAGCACTCAAAGCGTTTCACACTGGCTTCTACTAATAGTGCAGCATCAGGGGGGTTCAGTACCTTCCTCAAGGACACTTGAATATGCTCACAAGGGCCAGGGATTGAACCCGCAACCGCTGGGTTGGGGGGGAAGACCACTCAACCACTGATCCATTTGGCCCTTATAACAACTGATACCAAATCATGTATCCCAATTAATTATATAGTATGCACAAGCGTCTCTACTAGTTTCCACAGTGACTCAAAGGGGTTGTTTTTGTTGTAAAATTTCAGGCTTTAAGCAATTGAGGCAGGAATCTACCATCATCTGGCATTTTCATGAAGCACTGACTGCTGTGTGTGTGGAGTCAGAGTTCTACAGTTTCTGAGTGTGCGAGGCAATGATGGTGTCCGAATGTAAATACCTAAGCCAGTGTCTGTGATTGAATGAACGTGTGGGGGATTGGGCGTGTACAAGCAAGGATGACGGCAGAGGTGGCAAATCCAGGTCCAGAAAGTAAAAACCCTGCCACACTTTGGCTTTAGCTCCTAGTGCTAGCTAGCTAGCTCCCTAGCAGGTAAACAAGCATCATGGGAGCTAGCTAGCTCCCTCCCTAGCAGGTAAACAAGCATCATGGGAGCTAGCTAGCTCCCTCCCTGGCAGGTAAACAAGCACCATGGGAGCTAGCTAGGAAGCTAGCTAACTAGCACCTGAGGCTAAAGCCAAACTGTGGCAAGATTTTTTTAATTATCTGGACCTGGATTTTCCGCCTCTGAATGACAGGGATAGTGATCGAGTGACCTTGTGTTTGGAGGCGTGCTGAAAACTATATTAATGATGATTCAACGATGATTATGTTGCGTAAAGTAATATAATTGTTACTTTTTCATCTGCTATCTCAGACATCAATAAGCAATATATTTCAGTCATCTGACCCTTGAATGTAATGAGGGGAAATAAGATGTGCTCTATTTAATTCCTAACCATTTGATTACACCTCTTTCTTATTCCAGGCCTATGAACGCCGGTTTCCTACATGTCACCTTATTCCCATGTTTGTGGCAAGTGATGTGGTGGATGAAGAGACAAGTGAGGATAGATCCACTCATAGGGTCGAGCGGCGCTGTGCCCTTGATGTGGATGCTCCACGCCTTCTTAAACGGGTAATCTACCAATCACGTTACCACAAATTGACACTCAAAGTTCAATGGACTGTGGTCAACTTACAATCTTTTCAAATAACTACTTTGTAGTTTGTCGTTCAGTGCATTGGCAATACTTTTGAAGCTATAATGATTGTTTGTGTCTGCAGATTGCTGGTGTGGACTATGTCTACTTCATCCAGAAAAACACACTTAACCGAAAGGAGCGGACACTTCACATAGAATCACATAATGAGACCTTCTCCAATAGGGTCATCATCCATGAAATTTGCTGCTATTCGGTATTTCCACATGCTCCTCTACATATTAGTGTACATTCTGCCTTCATAACCTGGTGGTTTACACATTTGATGCCTTTAGGAAATTCACAATTTCCGCTTGATCCTGGCTAAAAGCTCTGTAATAGTGATCTGAAATCTGTATATCTATTCTAAACAGGCCCACCATCCACTGTTTGCTATGACTTCAAATCTACTAATCAATGAATGAGCATGCATAGGTGCACTGAGTTAAACAGGTCAAGCACATTGTATTAGCACCCAGGGCTCTAATTTTAGCTCCAAGGCACCACCAAGGTTCTTATTGTGCACGTTAACTCACAGTATTAAGAGTAACTCAGCTAGACAGCCTAATTAGACAACGCTAATGGACCTGGCTAAAGCGGAAATGTTTTCGTTGCCAAGGGGGATGAAGCTACCAGCACAGTGTCTTGCATTTTCCCCTTGACTTTTTACAAAATGGTATCCTGTGTTCAATTATTATTATTTTTGAATAATATTAAACACTGTCAACTTAAATCTATTACAAAACTGCCAGAATTTGCTGTTGGCTATACAATAACAAAATAATGTAATTCTTTGCATATGATTTGCGATCCACTAGTTTAAAATTCTGCCTCAGTGCCTCCCAGTGTCTTTTCACATAAGAGGAAATCTATGACCAAAATGTTCACTGAATGCATACCCTTACCCAAGTACATTCACAGGAGTTTGACCTTTATTTTAACCTCAGAACTTTTCATTTGTAAAAGCCTGCTATTTTTATATGGATAGGCTGACACAAGCACACTTCATCTCACTGTGCAGTGCACATATTTCTCTTTGTGCATCCTGTTCTAGTGAAGTCAAGTGACCCATTGTTACAATAGTGGCAAAGCCCCCTTTATTGCTCATGTGTACAGTATGATGCAGCATGTTCTCACATTTTCCAGGTTCACCCTGAGAATGAAGACTGGACGTGTTTTGAGCAGTCAGCCAGTCTGGACATCAAGTCTTTCTTTGGCTTTGAGAGCACAGTGGAAAAGATTGCAATGAAGCAATATGCCAGCAGCATCAAAAAGGTGTTTGTGTTATTTTTTTTCCAGAATGTCATTTAGCAACTTCTTGATGCTGCATAGATGCAGTTCGTCACCGAGGATGTATAAATGTGCTTGGGTTATATATCTGAGCGATAGATCTGATGTTCCAGAATGTGCATTTAGGTAGATTTACAATTGTTATTTCTGTTTCTATAGGCTTACATTAACTCGTTTACTCTCAGCTATTTTCACTGAAGCAACCCTTTTCGCTCCCGGCTGTTTTACTGGATTTTGACTGATTTTGTAAAGCCCACAGAATATTGTGTTCTATTGCTATAAAAACATGGAACCTACCAAAACAAAGATTAGTCTCTTCTTTCATCAGGAAAAAAATATATATTTATATCTGTTTCCGTTTTGTAGCAATTAGCATTAGAATACAGCTAAGTTTCATCATTATTCACAAATCAGTTTAAAACAGTGGGGGAACTTTTTGCAACATGGCCCTGGTTGATCTCTTATACTCTGCTGCCAACTACCATTGCTTCAAGCGTTCTCCAGTTCAGAGGCTGCATCAAAGCCTTCTGTATGCTCTAGCATAAAAAAACACACATAAAAAACATATAATTCCGCCGTTGAATAATGTACATGAGGGACATATTAGTCCTCTGCTAGACCCAGAGAAGGCAATTTCATTATTTCACTCGTTGCTCGGCTTTTTGTACCATCCTAACTCTAACTTTTATTTTATTCTACTTGCAGGGAAAGGAAATCATAGAGTACTACCTAAAGGAGCTAGAAGATGAGGGGATCACTCATGTGTCACGATGGAGTCCGACCTGTCTTCCCCTGCCTCCCACCAGACCAATCAGTCTCTTTATCAGCCCACCTGCTGACCCCAAGATCCCCGTCACAGCCGCTGTTCCCATCCCACTGGCTACTGATGCCACGGACAGCAGCTCACAGGATGCCAAGCAAGACGGCGCTGGCCTTCAAGCAGAAAGTTTAACTGAGATTTTGTCTGGCACACCAGAAGGTCTGTTCAGCTGATGAGTGGGAAATTAGTCCATTCACAATAATTGAATTGGAGCTTTCTGTGAATTGTAATTAGACACGTGATGTCAATTATGAATTTGAGGTGGGATTTGTTTGTTTTGTTTTTGCAGATAAATTGGATGCTGATTATATCAAACGCTACCTTGGCGACCTTACACCCCTGCAGGAGAGCTGTCTAATCAGACTTCGGAAATGGCTACAGGAGACCCACAAGGGAAAGGTAGTTCATACCGTTGTCCGAAACACAAGTTAATTTACATTTTAATCCATTGTTTTAGAATTTCTTACTATCTTCATTTCAGATTCCCAAGGATGAACACATCTTGCGATTCTTGCGGGCCAGGGATTTCAACATGGACAAGGCTCGTGAAATTTTGTGCCAGTCGCTGACCTGGAGGAAGCAGCACCAAGTAGACTATCTTCTTGAGACATGGAGTTCACCACAAGTCCTTCAGGACTACTACACAGGGGGCTGGCACCATCATGATCGAGGTAGGTTGAAACATGTACCTGCGTTACACACCCTGGCTGTTTAGATGGCTTTACACATACATGATTTATGCCGGCTAGTCTTGCAAAGCTAGACAAGATCGCTTAGATCTTTGCTCTTGGGTTTCCTTCGGACTCAAGTTACATGATAATGAACTCAAAAGGTATTTTTTTTCACAGCCATTCAGAACAAAAGTGACGTAACCGTGCATACATATTTCAGCTTGGTTACACTGACATTAACATGTTCTTGGCTTTGGTACACGCTGTCACATCCTGTGTAAAGTTTGTTTTTGTACTTGTATTTATTTTCCCAGAGGAGTGTGCAAATAGTGTTTATATTTCAATAGTTGTGAAGGATAAATGGAACAAAAGTCTTTTCCCGGCTCTTATTAATCCGTGTATTATTCGTTCAGTCGATTTTCCCAACAAAACGGAAGGTGCAAAAACAAAAAAAATGATTTGTATTCTCAATATTCGTTCCAAAAACCAAAATGAAGAAAATTTCCAATTTTGTGCACAAATGTAAAATGGGAAAAATGGACAACAGGCGATTTGGACGCTTGATCCAGTTTGGATATTTTCACTTGACGCTGACCAGGAAGTGTTTTTTTTTTGTTTTTGTTTTTAAATCTGCCTCGTGGTCGTGCACTGATCTGTATATATCACTGGATAATCAATAAAAGAAAAAGGGGGTCTTCAAAGCAGCACATACTATCCACTTGTTAAACAATAGTGACCACCCCGCCAACCAACCACCACCCCCGCCCCCCGGCCCTATACTAACAGTTTACGAGCTGCATATGTCTAATCTGTACATATATGTATATTTTATAATAGTCTGCTCGCAGGATGGGAGTGGTAAGATGGCCGCCTTGTGGCTTCAGCGGCTTGCATGGGCTATCGGCTATCCAGTAATATATATAGATCAGAGAGTGTACACTACGAATTGCAGAAATGGATGTTTATGTGCTCTTCAGCGAGGGTAACTCTGAGGCCAAGAAGACATGACCACCGACAAGGTCAAGCCACGAGTCAGATAAAACAAACAAAAAATCACTTCCTGGTCACACAATTTGCGGCAAGCGAAAATATCTAAACTGGATGAAACATCTAAATCGTTTTTCCCATTTTCCATTTGTGCACAAAATCAGAAAACGAGTGCTTCTCAGTTTTCTTCATTTTGGCTTTTGGAGTGAATATTGTGAAAACAAGCCATTTTTTTGTTTAGTTTTTTGCTTCCTATTTTGTTTGGAAAAAACGAACAAATAATACAGGGATTCTTATTGTCTACATAACAGAAGAGCAAGTGACTATAAGGATTCTGAGCAGTTTAATATACAACCCAGTAGACTCTTAAGATTGCTACAAGTCATTGAAGTGTTTATTATTCTATTTTGTATCTTCTAGATGGCCGGCCTTTGTACGTCCTGAGACTTGGCCAGATGGACACCAAAGGACTGGTCCGAGCTCTTGGAGAAGAATCTCTGCTTAGACATGTATGCACAGTAGTTACGTCACATTAACTGTTCGCATGAAAGTACATATTAAGTCTTGATGTAAACCATTCATGTTAGGTAATCAAGGTCCATTGTCTTAAAGGAGTCAAGTGCTTTAAAAGCAGGGCATACACACAGTTGCTATATAAATAGTGCACTTAAAATGCACTCAGCGTAAATCACTCAAATCAAACTAGGGAGTTGCTAAATTCTTGAAATAAGTTTGTGGTTCTGTTGATTTTTAGGTGCTGTCTATCAATGAGGAGGGTCTGAGACGCTGCGAAGAGAACACAAAGGTGTTTGGCCGTCCCATCAGGTAAACTGAGTGCAAATGTGGACTTATAACACCAAGTATGCGAGTCAAATTTACTTTCTAGAATGTAATAGGTGCCACTTAACATTTCACCATCAAACCACATGTTGTTGGCTTTTTATGTTCGCTTCCATAGTAGGCATGCACGCTATGAGGGAGCAGAATGAAGACATTAAAGTATGTTGGCTTGTGTATTGCTGCAGTCCATGGTGGGAAGAGTGAGGGGAAGGAATGGAGATGGTATCGTTGAGCAGTAGGTGGGGGCAGGGAACTGAGCCATACAGGATGGCACATCAACTATGAATAGCTGTTGCGCTACGCTGGCCGCGAGCCACACAAGAGGATGTAGAGGGAGTCTAGAATTAGTATGCATTGCTGTGGTGACACTTCAAGCACACTTTGCAGTGACAGACTCTAAATGGTCACTTATCGGTTTGTGTTTTGTATGTTTGTGGTCTCCTCTTCTGCTCAGTTGCTGGACATGTCTGGTGGATCTGGAGGGTCTCAACATGCGTCACCTGTGGCGGCCAGGAGTCAAGGCTCTGTTGAGGATTATCGAGGTTGTGGAGGCCAACTATCCAGAAACGCTGGGCCGGCTGCTTATCTTGAGAGCTCCCAGAGTCTTCCCAGTGCTTTGGACTCTGGTGAGCACTGGTGACCGCTGGCTCTCAGATTCAGCTTTTATATGAGCTCATATTTATGGCTTTCAAATCAGTTTCAGGTGTTTGAGCCACCATTAATTTCAAACACTGACACAGTATAAAGCTCATTGTTCTACATTGTCATTTAAAAAACACTCCTACACAGCTAATGTGTTTGAGTGTAGCTACTTTGAGCAAGCGTGTAAAAGAAGTAGGGATAGGCCAATTTCCGGCCGCGCAGATTAGTGCTGTTATTTGGCATTTTGACAAATATTGCCATCGGCCTTTTTATGAATCTGAAGGCTAATAAAGTTGGTATCTCATTGAGCGGTGAATGCTTGCTAACGACAGTTTTTACTTGTCGTAAACACATTTGGAACATATTCAGACAATGCTTCACTGTGAAGATCTTTTGAAACATTTAACAAAAACCCCAAATGAGTTACATTTGCATGCATTTGTTGCTCAGTGAGATGCAGGGAACTTTTCATTTGTGGATCTATTTAAATTTCCAATAAGAACTCCTACACTTTTTATTCTTAAAAATTACACCCAAAAAAAAAAGAGAAATTTTGGAAAACTTTATTTACAGTAGGGATCTATTTACTTGCTTAGTTTTTACTTTATCTTAACACATGCTGATGACCCTGGAAACTCTCTGCAATTTTTGTTATAAGTTTTTAAACCAAATCTGTCGATATAGTTTGAAAGAAGAAGCTTTTTTTTTTTAACGCTAATATTTTAATGCAAATTAATATCTGCTTGAAATATGTTATCAGCCTCCTTGGCGGCTAATAATCTGTATCGGTATCGACCTCGGAAAAAACATCGGTCTATCACTAAAAAGAAGACATAGTGTTTCAATAAAGTAAAAATAAACAATATTGTGTGTTGGGAAGCTGCTAAAACAGCCTTTTGGGGAACACATTAGTGACTATTCTCTGCAAGTCCTGCCCTCTCCCCCATCTATAATCAGCCAGTTTAGTCAACATGTAACCTGATAAACATTTTGATGTTTCATGACTTTAGGTGAGTCCGTTCATTGACGAAAACACCCGCAAGAAGTTCCTAATCTATGCAGGAAACGATTACCAGGGCCCCGGCGGACTGGTGGACTACATAGACAAGGAGATTATCCCTGACTTCCTGGGCGGCGAGTGTATGGTGAGTGTCGAATCACGCATGTATGTTAAAGAACATGATTAAATTCTGAGATCCCCTTTACTGACCTCATTTTATGTGTGATTGCACACGCGCTCTCTCTCTCTCTCGCTCTCGCTCTGTCTCTCTCTCGCTCTCGCTCTGTCTCTCTCTCGCTCTCTCGCTCTCTCGCTCTCTCGCTCTCTCGCTCTCTCGCTCTCTCGCTCTCGCTATAGTGTGAGGTACCTGAGGGAGGCTTGGTCCCAAAGTCCATGTACCGCACTGCAGAGGAGCTTGAGAATGAAGATGTACGTTTGTGGACCGAGACAATCTACCAAAGCGCCAGCATCTTCAAAGGAGCTCCACATGAGGTGAGATTTAGTAACACATGCAGAACAAGAGGATGAAAGCAGTGACACTTAATTGATATGTAGGCCAGGACAAGACAAGAGCAGTCAACCATGCCTCAGAGATTATGTTTTGTTGAAAAGTCTGCCATCTAGTGGTTGAAACTTGTACATGCACCTTTTTATTTCTGGCATGGGACATTCTTATTTGGCATATTAGGGTATGCCTACAAACACGATTTGACCAAAGAAAAGAAAATTGTCACTGTAGCCTTCCAGATGTATGTTACATAATTGTCATAATGGCAAATATTAGGGCTGTGCAAATAATCAAAGTTGAATAACATTTTAAATTATTTCATTTACAAAATCAGCATAATCGTAAAAAAAGATTATTAAGAATAATTTTTTAGTTGTTAAAATGTATACATTTGCACCTTTTTTTTTTATGGCTAATGTAATAAATTTTGTTTCGTCTAAAAGGAACTTGCATAATTATAGTGTTTCAAAGAATTGTATTTGTCTTAATATATATATTTTTTTATGTTTAAACATTTTCTTGTTCTGTACCAAATAAATAAATGATCGTCTTACTGCACAGTGCACATGCTGGAGTCCAACTTCAAGTTTTTGCCAACATAAATAAATAAATAAATATCATAAATTATATATATATATATATATATATATATATATATATATATATATATATATATATATATATATATATATATATATATATATATATATATATATATATATATATATATTAAATTCTGTTTGGTCCAAAAAGAACTTACAAAATTAAAGTGTTTCTTTTTTTTCTTTTTAAATTTGTCTTAATATTTTTAAATGTTTAAACATTTTCGTGCATCATCATTTTAAAAATCGAATTGTTGAAAATTTGCTAAATCTTGAAATCGAGTTTTATCTTCTGGATTAGCTGGACAAAGCTGTTGTTCTTATGGTCTGTTATATCCAAATGTTTTTGTGAGTTGTAATTTTGCACAAGTGGCAGATTGCTGGATGGGTGGTTTATAAGACATGCTTACAATAGCTACCAATAGGGGTGGGCGATATTAGCTCGTGTGACGAAATGCAGGGCTCACGATCTCTCATTTCTGTGGAATCGTCTGATCACAACGTAAAGCAATTCAGCACAATTTGACCGTCAGCCGCTGGCTGAAAAAGACAGCCATGCCGCCTGTCCCTATTTGACAGCCAATCAGTGTGGCGTGCAAGGCGAGGATGAAGACAAGCTATGGCATCACTACGAACTTCCATCACCTGAACCGTCAGTGTCCCGCACAGTACAATAAGAGCCAAGATAATAACTAGCAGCGACAACAGCTCATACCAAAATAGCAAACCGTCACAGAAGCGTTTACCAAACTCACGCCGTATAACATTGGATCCGCGGTCCGAGCTGCCAAGTCGTAAGTTATCGACTTTTTCCCCAAACACCGCCATTCCTCACATGTTTGCAAATTGTAGCAAAATAGTGGCGTAAAAAATGTGCAGTTTTGTTTTGTTTTGTACAAGCGGCCACTGTAGCGTTTGTGAAATGATCAGGCCAAGCGGCAAACTAACACCTCAATGCCAATTTGCAAAAGCTACCCGTCTATGCCAGAAAACAACACGCTAACGTGCGTATTCGCAAAAAAAAAGAAAAAAATAAGTCTGTGTTGCATTCAAGGCCCGTTCAGACCATAGGAAACTACATAACCCGCGACTTGTTATAGCATTGACCTTTATTTATAAAAGGTGCTTTTTACTTAGCAGTGTGTTTTAACTTTGTAATTACATGCTCCTCTTTACTCTTTTTAAAAAAAAAAAAAATTATCATGACTTTACCAGCCAAGTTGTGTTTACTTTAAGACATTCGCTGTTTTGAATTCAGTACACTACTTGAAAACAGAACTGTGATTTTTGTAAAATGTATATTTTTCTTTACACAAGGTATTTATTATTATAGTGTTCATTTTCACAAACTAACAAGTGTAGCCGTACTAGCCTCGTATTTATTCAATACTACTCAAATTTAATTTCTATTTCATATTAATTTAAAAAATAAAAATCGTGATTTTATAATTAAAAAATCGTGATATTCAATTTTTGCAGGATCGCCCACCCCTACTATTATTTTTTCCTTAATCAAGCAACCCTAGCAAATACTGTTGTGACCTTCGGACCCTTGAAAGGTGCTATATAAATTCAAGCTTTTTATGACTATTTCTTGTTCTTTAATGTCCAGCTTCTGATTGAGATCATTGACGCCTCCTCGGTCATCACCTGGGACTTTGACGTGTGTAAAGGTGATGTGGTTTTCAACATCTACCACTCCAAGCGGGCGCCACAAGCACCCCGTAAAGACCCACTGGGAGCGCACGGGATCACCTCCCCAGGTGGCAACAATGTGCAGCTCATAGACAAGTCATGGACGCTGGGGCTAGATTACAGCATGGTAGAGTCCCCTCTAACCTGCAAGGAAGGAGAAAGTGTGCAGGTGAGGTTTTGAGAATATACTGTAAAGGAAGTAAATCATTGATTTGGTTCATCTGGCAAGACATTTGTTGTGACGCACACCTTTTTTTTTGTTTGTTTAGGGCTCCCATATTACACGCTGGCCAGGTTTCTACATCCTCCAGTGGAAGTTCCACAGCATGCCGGCTTGCTCGGCCACTAATCTGCCTCGAGTAGATGATGTGCTGGCCACACTGCAAGTCTCCTCGCACAAGTGTAAAGTCATGTACTACACCGAGGTTTTGGGCTCTGAGGACTTCAGGTTGGTCACTCATCCAGATGGCCACAAAACACTTTTGAATTGAAATGATTGAACCTCAATTCTAGAATAAGTTCAAATCAAATCTTCCCGTCCCCCCACTATAAAATATATATATATATATATATATATATATATATATATATATATATATATATTATCAGCCCTGAGTATTGAAATGAGGATGCTGCTTTCCTTTCCCAGACTTTTTATTTGAAATTCTTTTTTTTTTTTTCCTTCCAACGCATTCCTGTTCTTTCTTGTCCTCTTCCTCCCACCGCTCTATCTTCTTCCTGTGAAGAACGGCTTGCTGTGACGTGCAGAGTTTGTAAGTGGCGCAGTGGTTGCCTCTCTTCCTTTAGCACTACCCCGTCGTCATTCCTGCTTTTTGGCTGCTAACTTGACCTCCATGGCAGCTGGCCAGGGCAGTCCCGATGCCCTGAGCGCAGTTGGGCTTTCAGCCTGTTGAACTGCTTGCATGACTAACAATACTAGCAATCGCTGGCCTTAGGTTGATTTAAACGATCAACCTGCTGAAACTGCACTAGCTGTTTTGCTGTAGTCTTTTACTACAGATATGACCGCACCGTCTTTAACATTTTAGAACTGTTGGACAAACTAATATTTGTTTGTATACAATCTCCTCCAAAAGCATTGGAAGTGCAAGGTCAATTCAATTGTTTTTGTCGTCGACTGAAGACATTCGGGTTTCAGAACAAAAGATACATATGAGACAGAAGTTAAGAAGTCCAGCATTTATTTCTCCCTATCTGTATCTATTCAACCATCTAATTTATCTGCATCTGTATTTGGAGGGGGCGTGACCTAAACTGGAAGTGGGTGTGGCCTAAATTTCAAATGGCCATGGTTTGATTGGAAATAAGTGGGGCTTACAGCGGTAGTATTTTATTTATTTATTTTTTCAATATCACACTTAAATTAAATGGTAAAACAGTGTGAAATTGATATGGATTGATCAAAAATTAAGAGAAGGAGAGTGTGAGATTGAGATTGATGAGACCAAGAATTACCTCTCGACAGTGATGGAAAAATGGAGAAAGGAAAACTCTTATGCTTATGGTCCAAAACACACTAGCTCATCTGTGGATTATGGTCTTGGGCTTTCATGGCTGCTTCTGGAATGGGGTCACAAGTCTTTATTGATGATGTAACTCATGATATTAGCAGCAGAATGAATTCTGAAGTCGACAAAACCATTTTGTCTGGCAAATGACGGAAAAATCCAAACTAAACTTGTGACAAGTTTCATCATGCAACAAGGCAATGACCCAAAACTAGAGCTGGTAAAATTAATTGATTAATCGATTATCAAATTAATCGACAACTATTTTACTAATCGAGTAATTGTTCAGAGCCATTGTTTAAATTAAAATTGTCCAAATCCTCCAATTTCAGTCTCTCAACAGTAATTATTCTCTGATTTCTGTAGTTCTTCATCAGAGTAGACTGATTATCTTTTGCATTTAATAAAAATAAGACATTTGCAAACATTTACTTTTACTATGGAAAACAATGACCAAACCTGTGACTGAATTTGTTTCAAAAAGGTTGGTAAGTACAACATAAATTCCTAATGCTGAATTGATGTGTTGTTGGTTTTTAATCACTAAAAAATACTAAAGAATCAACAATAATTGGTTAATAAACAGCAATTAGACATAAATATATGATTAATCGATGGAATAATCGATAGAATAATTGATTCTAAAAATAATCGATTGTGACAGCCCTACCCAAAACACACTGCTAACACAACAAAGGACTTCGTCAGGAAGGTTTTTGACTGGCCGAGTCAATCTCTGGACCTTAACCCAATAGAGCATGCATTTTACCTCCTGAATAAAAGACTGTAGGGAGAAAGCCCCAGAAACAAACAAAAACTGAAAGAGGCTGCATTAAAGGCCTTTAAAAAAAAAAAGCATGTAAAATAAAGAATGCAAAAGTCTGGTGAAATCAGTGGGTCGCAGGCTTGATGCAGTTATTGCAAGCAAGAGTTATGCTACCAAATGTCAAGTGTATTCACTTGAAGGTCATTTAGTAATGTCTGTTCCCATACTTTTGCTCACTGCATATGTTGGTGGCTTCAAACAAAACGTGCTCTATCCCGAGTTGTTTAAGGCATCTAGATGTAAATACCATAAAATAGAAGTTGGAATTCTAACCTTCTGTCTTGTATTCGTCTTTTGATCTGAAACCCAATTTCTTCAGTATACAACAAAACAAAGACACTGACCTTGCCATTTCAACACTTTTGGAAGGAACTGAACCTGTTGCTAACTCAACTAATCTTATTTTAAGTATATAAACGGCTTGTGCTCTTCTTTGTGATCAGTTGAAATGAAGTGATACGCATTTAACAATAAACTATTCGGTCTTAAAAATCCTTAATTCTGCCAAATGAAAAATGAACATTTTTGGCTCTGTGATTACTGTATACTCTCTTTGTGGAATCCAATTCTATCCTAATTTGAGCGGCATTCACAATTAGTTAATAATACAAGAAAACAAAGGACAAAATTTACTGTATTTACTGTTTGTGTTTATGCTTTTCCACAAACAAACACGCCCTTTAAAATATGCAAATGGTTGAACTTCTACCAAGTAAAGCCTGTCATGAATTTTCAAACAGGAATAATGAAATGCCCTTTTGTTATTCTGTGTCGCACACACACACACAGTAAACTTTTAGTAGCTAAGCTGATGCATTGTAGGACATGGGTCACCAACCTTTTTCAAAGTGACTGCTACTTATTGGGTACTGATTAATGCTAAGGGCTACCAGTTTGATACACACTTCTGAATATATAAAGATGAGTTGAGATAACAAATGTGCTCAATTTACCTTAAATCTCCGCCAGTGTGTACATTTTCAAATGAGCACTTGTACAACATTCCTAGAAAATTACAATGCGCCGTCATTGTTGAGCTATTTTCAGAACAGGCCCGCTCCAGGCTACTCATGTGGTCCTTGGGTTGACTATGGGGAGACATTTGTATAAAAAATATTCATGACATATTCGTCATTTTCACAAGTCTTTTTAAATTTTGTGTGTGCATTTTTCATGACTTTTGCTTGCGAGTTGGCAAAAGTGCGTTTGTGGATCGTTGCGCACGCTAATTTATTTTTGAGACAAACATCACGCTTTTTTGAGATATTCAGACACACACTAGCTCTCAGATATTCGCGTGTCTAAGGCCCGTTCCTCCGCCGTCCACGGGGAGGCAGTGTTACTGTCTCCATTGAACGGGAACAAACCGTTTCTGTTTCTCGTTTAAAATTAGACATTGAAAAACAGAAATCGAGTCTTTATCTGACCTGTCATTATGTGTTTATTTTGCACAAGTTGGGAAACAAAATGCAACCTTATTTTAAGTTTGTTTCTCTTGAGCTTCCTTTAGCTTTACTCGAAAGGCAATCTTCTTCTTTGGCCGCTGCTGCTTTAGTGGCGTAGAAGAAGAAAATTCAACAGCAGAAGAAGAGACGTGTGAAAATCGCAGATACATTTGCGGATTTGAAAAACACGTGAAAATCACCACAGTGAATATTTTTTAGACAAATGTCTCCTCATAGCGGGCACCACGTTGGTGACCCTGCTGCAGGGTGTTATGGCCTCTGATAGAACCTAAAGCATTGAGTACCGATGAGTCGATCCTGGTAGAAGTGTGCGTCATGGTCACATGATGCTCATTTAGTTGGTCAAACTGGGGCTATATTTGTAGCTGGAAAAATGTAAAGGTTATTTTCCCTTACCAGTCTGTGTCTCTCGTTGCAGGGGTTCGATGACCAGCTTGGAGTCGAGCCACAGTGGCTTCTCTCAGCTAAGCGCTGCCACCACTTCATCCAACCAATCCCAGTCCAGCTCGATGATCTCCAGGTAGACAGAGCAGTCGGAGAGCACCGCCTCGACACCATTTTCAACTTTGGATGCTGACCAGCAGAGAGCAAATCGTGGCTCGAAAAAAGAAGAAAAAAAAGAAGAGAGAGTGCGTGACCTCCTTTTAAAGGGCTGATTATTTTTTTCTGTTTTTGCACAAAGGTCATATTTCAGTACTTGGTGTCTTTGCTAGGTAACGAATGAGACCGAGCATTAGGAGAATTCAAGTTTGTGGCTTAATTAGAGTGCAAATGTTAAAGGCATCTTGGGAGGTTAAAAGAAGCAATATTTTCATCCCAGGAGCAGCACGTTTGAATGGATGAAGACACTGGAGGCGCTGTTATTATATACTGTATAGGCATTTACTTTTACACTCCAAAATTCCGTAGGCAATAATCAGATGACGCGCCCCTCATTCTTGAGCGCGACTGTAGAAGATTGGAACTTCTGTTACACATGTTTGACTTTGCTCTCATGATATTAGAACAGAGATCTGTTTCAATGTAGAGAGCAGTGTAGAAAATCCAACACTCTTGTTGAACTTTACATTAACATTTATTCAAGAACTGATCCTCAAAAGTTGCACATCGTAACCCACAAATCCATTGTGAACATTTGTATGGGCTTCTTACACTTTGAAAACACAGTTTACGGAAATTTGTTTCCAATAACATGCATATGTTTTCAAAACAAACAACGCTCCCGAGTGGGTGGGGCTTATTGAATCATGGCAATACAAATGGAGTCAAACGGATTGGGAATTGTCATCTACTGGTGTCCAGATGTTCTCTGAGCATCCTGACCTTGATTTGGCAGGCCCCGCCGTCATTTTGAGGGCTCGGCCCGTCGACCATGCTATGAACAGCTTTCTTTACCAGCATCTCACTCTATAGTGCTTGAAGCAATAACATAGATTTCTACTGTGTGACATATTTATATTTATCATTGAGATGTCCATTTGTAGATGGCGGTGATGGTGAGGGCTGATTGCAGGTGACCTTAATGTAATGCACAGGCAGGCACAAAGGCAACCTGAGCCACTATGTGTGTTTGATCATAAACAAGTAACTCAGCCCTTTTTTTCACCATGGGCACCGCAAGTTTGCTTTGCATTCTTGTTTGTGAACGTGCTCGAGATCAACAAATTCATTGCCAAATTGCCTCAATTGTACGAGGTCATCATATAATCGGACAGAGCTGCCATCATTTGACTTTTTGAGGGGAGGGTGGTGACATATGTCATTTCTGCAAAGGTGGCAAATCCTGGTCCAGAAAGTAAAAACCCTGCCACAGTTTAGCTAGCTAGCTCCCTAGCACCATGGGATCTAGCTATTAAGCTAGCTAACTAGCACCTGAGGCTAAAGCCAAACTGTGGCAGGATTTTTACTTTCTGGACCTGGATTTGGCACCACTGCATTTCTGTGTGCATAAGGTTGAATATCTTTATAATAATGTTTATCATTTGACAGTGTTTTAGTTGAAAAAAAATCTCTACATGTACTAATTATGTTTGAGGATTGCTACTGTTTTTGACATACTTGATGGGGTTGAAACAGTGGTTTGTTACTGCATGCACGTTACACATAGTGACTTGGTTCACCAGTCTGCTATTTGTAAAAAACAAAAAAGCCATTTTTTAAATTGTCAATTAATACCATTTTAGCCTTTGTAAGACTCACGTAGAAACAGCTGCTCTTTTCAAGTCAATTAATGAATAATCATCATTGTCTAAAAACATCATTTCTAACTGGATTAGAACAAGCATTGATGACTTGACTGTAAATTGCCACGAGTCATCAAATGCTATCTCTAAGGACACATAGAAGAACTCCAAAGGATACTCACCGTGCATGTTTTAGATACACAAAACTGTTTTTATCTCCAAATGAAAGGTCAAGATTTTGTGTGTGGAATATTTGCAATAATGTGAAATGTTTTACCTCCTACGAATGAGGGCTATCATGTATGGATGTACAAGAATGAATGCTGGAAACAGCAGTGAAAATATGACATGCCTGTAAAATGTATGTACTGTACACAATCCCAATTTGAAGCATGTCTGGACCCACACAGTCAGCTAATTCTTTATACAGATTCATCCATTTTATTTAACTGGTAGTATGATTAAATATGCAGAAGCAGACCTACAGTAAGTACTTTTTTTGTATATCTAACAGAGTGGACCTTAGATTTGTACAACTGCCTTGCTGAAATTGAAGCCATGGGCATAAAGTGATCTTGGATCCAGTATTTTCATTACCACGTGAATTCAGTGTTTGCGATACCGGAGACCCGTCACGTTTTCTGTATCCTGCTGCTCTGATTTCCATCACGTGTACATTCTCAAAGATCTCTTGAGGGCTATAAAATGTTTGTCATTACTTTTCCATGTGTTTGTTTGTCCGCTTCCTACTCTGGCAAAGTTGCATATCTCCTATCTTTATGCGAGATATTATGTAAAAAGTACTTGTTTCAATTCATGAGAATATTGCGCCTTTGCTTTTTTGTGTGGAGAACATTAAACTTGAATTATGTACAGTTGTGTCCTATTCATTTGCATGTTACTTAAACCAACATTATTTTATCTTTACTTACTAAAATAGATCTATTGAAAATTCTCGCTGTGCAAAAGCACTTGTTTAAAGCAGGAAATGCCTAATAAACCTGATGATTTCTTTCTATTTGTTGTCATGGTAAAAATGTTAGGGGAAAAAATTGCATAAAGACTTTACAGCGCTAAAGAAATGAGAGTAAGCCAAAGGAACACATTTGCCTTATTTAATTTCCTGTATCCACTTTTGCTATTAAAATTTGATCACAAGGCTGAGAAAGCATCCACAAAACTTTGTGAAAGTTGAAATCACTGACCATGACTGAACCCACCCGCTTTCCAAATTCGGCAGAAATTAGAATCTTAAAATGAGTTGATGTTCTGCTCTTTTTCCTTCCCTACCAGAGAATATGTATTAGTATATTAGTATAATAATGTGGACTACTGGCATTCCACGGGAAATAGTAATTTAGTCTGTGGGGCTGAAGCCTAAAGTACTGCACTGCGGTCAGCCTCCAATCAAAAGCCATCCACCACAAAGATTGTGTTTATATACTCTACATTACAGCAAGTAAGCATATTAACTCAGAATTTCTCCCAGGAAGTCTCACACAGATCTGATGTTGCATTTCAAAATTAAAGGGAAAGTCAACCCAATACCTTTCTTAACAACAATAATGCGTTCCATGCTGCCCCACTTTTCTAAACACGTTAAAGTGATTAATATTGCATTTGTAGAATTTGAGGTAAACAGTAAAATGCACCTGTCTATCCATCCCAGGGGGTGGCCATTTTGTCACTTGCCATCAACTAAAAATGACACATAGTTGCTCAAGGGCTCCGGTAACGACCAATATCACAGTTTTGGCCCTCTTCGTATTCTCGTTTTTACAACCATTAAGCCTGTATCTCACTGAGCGGTGCAGACTAGGGAGGGTCCGTCCACGAAGCGAGTGTTGATTTTTCTGCCGGCTTCTTTCAATGTGGCAAAACGTCTTGCCGCACTCTCAAACCCTCTTTATCCTGTCAAACCCTTTTTCTTGGCGCAGATTTTTTTTTAACATGTTAAAAAATTTATTGGGGGGTTTGACACGATCACATGACACAATCAGTGGCAAGGAAATATCCTGTTACAAAAAAAAGAGCACATATATTCAAGGATTTAACAAACTAAACTAACTATAACTAACTAACTAAATCCATTTAAAAGTCTTACGTGACCACTTTAGAGTGCATTGTGGGATAATTTTTTAATAGCACAAATATGTAGTTTTCTGCAGGCATAATAATGCTGCTAGATGAAGTAGCATTATTTTTTACAGGACTAGTAGTGGTATTTGATTGGCAGATGACAATTGAGCGTGGACCAGCGCATTGATAGCGGAGAGAATAGCTTGAATTGGTTTAGGCATAGTCTACCTCATTCAAGTTTAGCAGTAGTAGGCTGTTAACTTTTTTCTGTGTCAAATTAAAAAGGCACGTTCATTTTCACTTTACAGGGATTTTGAAAGTGTCATTAATTAATTGTAACTGGGAACAACAGGTACTGTATATGTATTTAATTTCAAGTCTTTATTTGATGGTAAGTTTGTTAAAATGGTGCCACTTTTGGTCCTTTTGTTTTAATAGTCACTGTGTTTCGCCTTTGTGCCGCTAGACGGTAGTGTTAACATAGGTGATGCTTTCGCAGGGTTCAGGCGCAGGGATGACGTCACACACGGAAGCAATGTACCCAGAGTAGCAGTAAATAAAATGACAATCGAATGTCTTCTGTCAACCCGTTCTATAGAATAAATGTCTCCAACAGATGAGTTGGTCAAGCAGTGGGAAAGGTCAGTGTGTTTGCGAAATAGTATACTTATGTTTATGTTTGATCAATAATCCGTGTTCTGAACGAGTAGTAGATAGAACCACTTGTCACAATTCAAGAGCGCTGTCTATCATTCTTTCTCTCCGAAGTTAACATTGCTCAGTTTTGAGTAAATACCCAATATTATGGCTCAACACACTCACTTGTACGAACCAAATGATTAGAAACAGTTATCAGTATTTTGTAGCGCAGTTTAAACCACAGATAGAAATGACAACCTTGGTTTGTGTCAGTCAAAACTGAGCATTGTTGTTATCTTTAAGGAAGAATTTGTAATGCAGATATGGTATTGCACTCATTACCTCATCATCTGTAATAAACAAATAAATAAATAAATAAATAAAAAGGGGAAATATTTTATTTTATTTATATATTTTAATTATTTAACTGGGTCGGTCCCATTGAGAACCTTTATTTCAAGAGAGACCTGGCCAAGACAGGCAGCAGCAAAAAAACACAAAGTTATTTTGCTACTGCTTGTGTGTGTGCGTGCGTGTGTGCGTGTGCGTGTACTTCTACATACGACATTGTGAGGACCAAAACATTTGGCCGGTCCTCACAACTCAAGACCTCTTTTTGAGGGTCAAGACTTGGTTTTAGAGTTTAGGTTTGAAATGCGTTATGGTTGAGGTTAGGGTAAGGAATAGGGGTAGGCAATCATTTTTGATAGTTGGGTTAGGGGAAGGGGCTAGGAAATCAATTATGTCAATGAGATGGCCCCACGGCAGCACGGTGGCTGACTGGTTAGCACGTCCGCCTCCCAGTGCAGAGGACGTGAGATCGAGTCCGGGCTTCGGCCTACCTGGGTGGAGTTTGCATGTTCTCCCCGTGCTTGCGTGGGTTTTCACCGGGTACTCCGGTTTCCTCCCACATTCCAAAGACATGCATGGCAGGTTAATTGAACACTCCAAATTGTCCCTAGGTGTGATTGTGAGTGTGGTTGTTCGTCTCTGTGTGCCCTGCGATTGGCTGGCAACCAGTTCAGGGTGTACCCCGCCTCCTGCCCGAAGCCAGCTGGGATAGGCTCCAGCACCCCCGCGACCCTTGTGAGGAAAAAGCGGCCAAGAAAATGGATGGATGGATGGATGGATGGAGATGGCCCCACAAAGATAGTAAAACAAACCTTTGTGTGTGTGTGCGTGCTTACGTGCATGCGTGACTGCGTGAGTGAGTGCGTGCGTGTGTTTGTGTGACGTAACCCGCTCCGGCAAATGGGTGGGCTTGTCAGAAGGATTCATTTTGAGATACTGACAATTATAAATCATGCTGTATTACAAGAGGAAAAAGAGAGCCACAATATAGTACTATAAAGAGAAAAATGAGGGCTACCAGACCCCAAAACAAAGATCTGACAGCATCCATCCATCAAGAAAGCCTGCACAGTAAATTCTGTAGTGTAAATTTGACTCCTCCGTGAGTCATCATCTTATCGTGGTGGTGGGGTTTGCGTGTCCCAATGAGCCGAGGAGCTATGTCTGGGGCTGCATGCCCCTGGTATGGTCATCCATGGCAAACAGGTCCTAGGTGAGGGACCAATCAAAGCATGGCTCAAAAAGACCGCTATGATGAACCTCAATTTTGGATCACGGTTTCCCATGCCTGGGCGCGGGTCACCGGGGCCCCCCTCTGGAGGCGGGGCTCAAAGGCGCACGTCTGGTGGCCGGGCCTATACTCATGGGGCCCGGCCGGGCTCAGCCCGAAAAGACAACATGGATCCCCCTTCCCATGGGCTCACCACCTGTGGGAGGAGCCAAAGGAATCGGGTGCGCAGTGGGCTGGGCGGCAGCCAAAGGCGGGGACCTTGTCGGTCCAAACCCCAGCTACTGAAGCTAGCTCTCGGGACGTGGAATGTCACCTCTGTGGCAGGGAAGGAGCCCGAGCTGGTGTATGAGGCCGAGAAGTTCCGACTAGATATAGTCGGACTTGCCTCCACACAGCTTGGGTTCTGGTACCAATCCTCTCGAGAGGGGTTGAACTCTCTTCCACTCTGGAGTTGCCCACGGTGAGAGTACCCACCCTTTCTGGAGTCTTTGGAGGGTGTGCTGGAGAGCGCTCCATCTGGGGACTCCCTCGTTCTGCTGGGGGACTTCAACGCTCACGTAGGTAATGTCAGTGAGACCTGGAGGGGCGTGATTGGGAGGAACTGCCCCCCGACCAGAACCCAAGTGGTGTTTTATTATTGGACTTCTGTGCTCGCCACAGACTGTCACAAGGGTGGCCAAGTTCGGTCCTTAAGAGCCACTATCCAGCCTGTTTTCCATGTTTCTCTCCACTCACACACGTGATTCATGATCAGGATTGTTATCAGGCTTCTGCAAAGCGTGCTAATGAGCCGGACATTAGATTCAGCTGCGCTGAAGGAGGGATACATGGAAAACAGGCAGGATAGGGGTTCTCGAGGACCGAACTTGGCCACCCCTAGTCTATAATGAACATCATGTTCAAACACAATGGTGTCCATATGTGCACATGATCGACTTTGTAGTCGTTTCATCGGTTACTGGAGAGGAGGGTAGTCGGGAAGTCGAATCTCGGATTCAGGAGGAGCAGTGTGGTTTTAGTCCCAGCCGTGGAACAGTGGACCAGCTCTACACCCTTGGCAGGGTCCTCGAGGGTGCATGGGAGTTCGCCCAACCAGTCCACATGCGCTTTGTGGACTTGGAGAAGGTGTTTGACCGTGCCCCTCGGGGAGTCCTGTGGGGGGTGCTTTGGGAGTACGGGGTACCGAGCCCCCTGATACGGGCTGTTCGGTCCCTGTACGACCGATGTCAGAGTTTGGTGTGCATTGCCGGCAGGAAGTCTAATTAGTTTCCAGTGAGGGTTGGACTCCGCCAAGGTTGCCCTTTGTCACCGATTCTGTTCATAACTTTTATGGACAGAATTCCTAGGCGCAGCCGAGGCGTTGAGGGGGTCCGGTTTGGTGGCTTCAATATTGCACATCTGCTTTTTGCAGATGATGTGGTGCTGTTGACTTCTTCAAGCTGTGATCTTCAACTCTCACTTGAGCGGTTTACAGCCCAGTGTGAAGCGGTTGCAATGAAGATCAGCACCTCCAAATTCGAGACCATGGTCCTCAGCCGGAAAAGGGTTGAGTGTCCTCTCCGGGTCGGGGATGAGATACTGCCCCAAGTGGAGGAGTTCAAGTATCTCGGGGTCTTGTTCACGAGTGAGGGTAGGTTGGAGCGGGAGATCGACAGGCGAATCGGTGCGTGTGCAGTGATGCAGACTCTGTATCGGTCTGTTGTGGTGAAGAAGGAGCTGAGTCGAAAGGCAAAGCTCTCGATTTACCGGTCGATCTACGTTCCTACTCTCACTTATGGTCATGAGCTGTACACTGTAAAATACTATAAAGAAATCCCAGGCGTACAAATGATGAACCATGATATCGTGGACTTTATTGTTAAATATAATGCTCAGCATGTACTTTTTTTTTTTGCATTGGTCCTGTGTCATGTGTGCAGTGAGCAGGCTTGTCTCAGAGAGCAAGTGGTGGAGGAGGACACGGAAGACTGGCAGAAGAGGCCAGACTTCTCGGGACTGGAACGGGTTGCTGGACTGGACCTCTCCTTCATCAAAGGTGATGACATCAATGCCTGCTCCCAGCTCGTTGTGCTCAGCTACCCTGACCTTGAGGTGAGCTGTGTTCGCTCTTTGACTACACTTTTTAAGACACCAATGTGATCACTTAATAAACCCATGACTAACATTTTGTTGTATCCTTTGAAACATTTTCATTCATTGCTTTTGTTCCGACTTTTTGGGGTGAAATCAATTTCTTTACTTCTACCACATAGAAATGAACAGCTGAACTTCATTAGGGGTTAATCAGAGCTACTTTAAATGGTGGCAGATGTGTGTGGACTCACATTTTGTAGGCCCCGTCCACACGAAAGCCAGTTTCAATGTATCCTTACAAGTTTCTTACCGTTTAGGTTGTTCGTTCACACGATGGCGCGGTTTCGGAGCTTGAAACCGATCACTTTTGAAATCGGCTCCAGAGTGGAAAGATTTCAAAACGCGACCCATAAGCTTCCGTCTGGAGACCATATGCAGCAGTGATGACGTAATGGTCGCAGCTTGATGCCGACACATTGTCGTAGTTTGATGACGTATATTCCAATTCTCGCGTGACTGCGCGCGAACCGCCAGTTTGTCAACAACAATGACTGATAGTGTCGTAGTGTTTTTGCACAACTTCCTTAGCTTGCTTATGCTCTTACAACAAAATATAGTGATTCTTTATTCCCACGTTCAACAAAGGGTGGAAATTAATAAGATATTATACCAGCCCTCTTCATATCCACCGCGCAAGATGGCGAGAAGTGCAAGCAGACGAAGATTTTAATAATAATAATAATAATGCATTGGATTTATATAGCGCTTTTCTAGACACTCAAAAATGCTTTACAATGGAATGTATACCTTATTCATGCACTCACACATTCACACTGTGGTGGCGGTAAGCTACTTAAGTAACCACAGCTGCCTTGGGGCAGGCTGACGGAAGCGTGGCTGCCAGTGTGCGCCTACGGCCCTTCCAACTACCTCTAAACATTCGCACCTTCCATACACCAGTGTGAGTAGCACTTGAGGCAACGTGTGTGAAGTGCCTTGCCCAAGGACACAACGACACGTGACTTGGGGAGAGCGAGGATCGAACAGCCGACCTTCTGGTTACTGAACGACCGTCTCTACACCATGAGCCACGGCCACCACAATTTTGGGTAAGACCAGGCAAAACCAGCAGCTGGTGGGACAACTTTGTCAATGGGCGAGTTGTCGATAATGAATGGAGGGAGAACTTCCGCATGTCTCGGTCCTTTCTCGTCACCCTGAGCGAAAAACTGAGCCCATACATTGAGTGAAAAACCAAAAACACGAGGATCCCAATTGGCCCAGTCAAAAGGGTGGCTTTGACGTTGTACTATTTACGCGACGAAGGAAGGCTCCGGAAGACTGCTAACCCCTTCGGTGTGTCTCGGCAGGCTGTGTCGGTCATCGTAAGAGAGACATGCTGCGCGATCACCATCAACCTGGCTCCTACCTACATCAAGCTGCCTTTTACGGAGCCCAACGCTGAGGAATTGGTTTGCAGGCTTTCACCGTCCGCATGGCATGCCACAGTGTTTTGGAGCTGTGGACGGCACCCACATATAAATAAAGCAGCCTTCTACCAACTCTATGGATTACATTAACAGGAAAGGCAAATATTCCATCAACGTGTGATTATATGTGTAGATTCATGGATGTTGTGATAAAGTGGCCTGGAAGTGTGCATGATGCACGGGGTCTTTGCAAATTCCAAGTTGAACAATTATTTAAAGACAAGATGACAAGATGACAAGATTCCTGCTTCCAAAAAACAGATTGTGGATGGTGAAGATCAAATTCCTATTTTTCTTCTTGGAAACCCTGCCTACCCCCTGCTTCCTTACCTGTTGAAGGAGTATTCAAATGGTGGCTCAACACCTCAGGAGCAGTACTTTGGGTTGTGTTTATGTCGAGCACGTATGGTAATAGAGTGTGCTTTGGCCGGTTAAAGTCCAGATTTGCTGCTCTCAAAAGGCCTATGGACATAAACCTGAATGGCTTGCCATTTGTTATTTACTCCTGCTTTGTCCTCCACAACTATTGTGAGGCCCGGAAGGAGGCGGTGGTTGAACCCTCGGTGCTGGGAGCAAAAGCGGACTCACAGCCTCCCATACAGTGTAACAACTATCTGACTGACTGCAATGAGGCTGAGGGGAAAAGGGTGAGGAGAGTGATGATGAATTACCTTGATCCTTAATGACTGTTTGTCTTAGATCATGTGAAGTCAATATTATTTTCTTTCTTGTCACAGCATAGCTCACTGGGTGCAATTTTGTTTAGAAGAAAAACAATTCAATGGCATCACCATAATTGCATTACATTTTTGCTAACAAACATTTTTTAACCTGTGTGTGACCTATGTTTAGATAAGTCACCCAGTGTAATGACATGTAAATACCTTCTTTTTTTTGTCACAGAACAACTGCTGAGTCCATTTTATGTTTTGGAGAAGAAAAACAATGCACTGGCATTAGCAATATTTTGCATTTATTTTTCCATACCACACATTTGGTAAACTGTGTAAAGGCATTAATAATTAACTGTGAACTTTAAATGAAAGCATCCAGTGTATTAACATGATGAATAAAATGATTGAAAGTATTGTCACAGAATGGCCACTGAGTGCATTTTTGGTTTGTTTTGAAGGTAAAAAATAAATAAATATTCCAATTGACTCCGCTCTGTCGGAAACACGTGACCTCCAATTCTATCTTATTTTTTTTACTAAGCCTAATCGTAACTATAACACTAAACATAACCATAATCTTAACTCAAACTAGCATTAAGTAGTAGTATTTGTATTTTTGAGTATATTTCGCTGTTTTAACTACTAACTACTGTTTCGTCACCACCAGAAACACGTGACCCCCATTTGAACACCAAAGTTGTAGCGCAGCACCACCGAATAGTGAATGGAGTGTAATTGCAATACATCGTGTCTTAAACGCACGCATTTGGTTTGTCTGAACAACTAGGTGGGTGGAATCTGATTTATGTTGTGATGGAAATATTAATTCACAATGAATTGAATTTTGGTCAGTGAGAATATGTATATATATTGACGTGGTGCTGTACTAGACACGACAGCAAATTAAGTGAACCTGTCTAATTGTTCACTTAATTTGACAGTCATGTACATTGCTGTAAAATTATAACTGTTGACTGAACATTGAGTGATGAAGAAGAGAGGAAAACAATGTCAAATTTCCTTTCAATTTAATTAAAGTTGGTTTACACATAATACATGAAAGCCTACTACTCAATTGTGCAGGATTGTTGGATTAAGCATATTGCAGTACCCCGAGTCTTAAAGGTCTCATATTATTCAACTTTTCAACATGCTAAAATAGTTCTCAAATGTGTAAAAGACATGTCTGTGACATGAATTTGTCAAAATTGACTTTGGATCTAATATTTTTGCTGTCCCTAAATCAGCCAAAATTATTTGCCATAGATTTACATCCACTAATTTCACTTCATAAAAAGAAGTTGCACTCACTCATTAGAAGGTCATCTTGCGGGCCTTGCGCTCAGCAAAGTCATTTATGACGCTCCTCAGGTCTAAAGACCTTGCTCTCCTTTTCTCAATAGATAGTCGTTCTTGTCCCGTGCTCCTTAAATATGTCTTTATCAGCTTCAGCTTGGAGAATGAGCGCTCTGCAGTCGCGACAAGACAAACATCAGCAAATGAAGCTGCGATAGTGCTGTTTTCCACAATTAGCATCTTAGCCAGATCCTTCACATTTGGCTCTTTTGCTAGACTTAAAGCAGGCTCTGAATGCAAGGAGTTGGTCGGTGGAAACTGGAGGATAAATGCCTGCTGTATTGGTCCGCAAGGCGCTGTGCATCTTGGTGAAGCGTGTCATCCTGCGTTTTTTCACTGTTTCCGGGTGGATAGCGTGGAAACACATGGTTAGTTTCACGCATAGAAATGAACCTCTGTGAAAGCTGGCTGATAACGATGTCCAAGCTGTCATTGAGGGCATTGATTGTGAAATAACTTTCACCATCACCGAGCCTTTTATCTTCACAAAGTTCATCCAAGTGGAGTTCCACTCTCCTTTTGCGCATTTCCATCAACTCAGTCTGTGCTCCCCATTTTGCTGCACAGATGCGCTTCACCTGGTCAAAGTCATGTCGGTTTGCTTACAGGGTCTGAATTGTGTTTGCTTTTTGGATGTTGAAATCTATTCCTTGTAACGTCTTTGACACTGCATTCATGTTTTCTCGTACTTTTGTTTGCAGTACAACTAGGAAAATGAAGCAGAATAAATGATCAGCTGGTATAGGAGGTGGAAATGATCATTTGTCTGTCTACAAAATAAATCTGTGCGTCGCACCGGCTGCACCGTCGATACTTACGCCACTGGTCTGCAGCTAGACCCTTTGTGTCCCTAAGCGTCTTTTAAGCTGTTTAATGACACTCCAGTTGGAGTTAACTGTAATACTAAACACAAGATAAGGAGGATAACATACAGTGTGTATTTAAATACAAAACATGCTTCGTTTTTAACACATCATGAGCCTAGCGGTAATGCTAATGCAAGTGAATGGAGGATCCCATTCAAATGCTAACTGGGAATTAGCATAAACTTCGGGAGTTGTGTCAAATAACGAATATTCACACACAAATTCTGTGGAAACATATAACCATTAAGATAACACTACTTCAAGGCACATATTATTCCCAATTTGTGAAAAACAAGTTATTTTAATAGAATTAAATCACAACTTTTTTCTGTTCTCATTGTAAGCGTGTACACCATGGATGCATGGCACCACACTGCCCCTAAGAGGCCAAAACGAGCAGGAACACCCAGTATTTGTTTTGCAGTTACTGTTTTAGTATACAGTCTTTTTATTTGACTTTTTAAAATTTATTTAGTTTTTTTATTTTAAAGATTCACATAATTTTATTTTCCTCAAAATTCAAGGATACAAATATCCAAGGACTTTTTTGCCACAAGGTGGGCATTGTTGCCGATTAATCGAAGTGCTTAGCTTTGCTAATTACCTTAAATAAAGTTCAGGTGTTCTACCCGGTTTTTCCTGACAATTTTTTTTTATTGATTTGATTATTTTTTTACTTTCTAGCAGAAGCCTGAAGGTTTTGTGCTAATACTAACTGGTATTTGGAGCTGGTTATCATTCCCTCCATGTTGGCTAAACCTTCACCACTGCACTCTACTGTAACTATGATGTTCTTTTGTTGATGAGCAGTGTGTTTGCATCCATACATACCTTTTTCAATTATGGCTTAAAAGTTCAGTCCCTCCAGGCTGTATTTTTTTATTTATTTATTTACTTTTTGTTATTATTTTGTTCGCTGTGTTCCTTGGTATATCGAATGCCTTGGAAATTCTTTTGAACCCTTCTACTGATACCTTTTGAACAATGAAATCCCTCTCATGCTGTGGAAGCGCTCTGCCGACCATGGCTTGTGCTCTGTGATGTGACTACAAAAATATCAGGAAAATCATATTACAACATCTAGACTTTATTTGTGGTTAATAAATTGCACATTAAATGGTGGCAGGTGTGGGCTGACTCCAATATAAGTTTGAATGTGATTCTGTACACAGCCACATCCTTAGTAATAATGTGCAATAGGGCCCGACTGATTAATTGGCCGCCGATTATTATTGGCCGCCGATTATAATTGGCCGATCATTGCCTTTCAAACACCGGCCAAAACAATCGGCTAATTTGGCCAAATGGCCGATTATTTTCCCCTTAAAACGTTATCATCGAAGAAAACCGAAGTTTCTGACTATGTGAAAGTACTCTGAATGCATCATTTTGCTTGCGTAGCATTAACAACTAGCATGTGTGTAGCGTATGTTATTCTGGTTATTCTGTTGTCCCTAAGCGTCCTTCAAGATGTTTAATGACACTACAGTTGGAGTTAACTGTAAAACTAAACACACGATGATAAGAATTACATCCACTGTATATTTAAATACAAAACATGCTTTGTTTTTAAAACATCGCTAGCCTAGCGCTAATACTAAAAGCGAAGGGAAGATCCCATTCAAATGAATTGGGTGAGGGGGGGATAATTTTATGCAATAAATATTTATTTTTAAATAATCGTCAGATTAATCTGTAATCTGTATTTTTTTTTCTTCCCAAAATCGGTATCGACACCATATTTCAATGTATCGGTACTTGCAACAGAGATCGACTCTGGTTTCGGCAGCCGCGATTGTGCTTGTTTTACAATCAGGAACTAAAAACATGTAAGGTTGATAGCTGGTAAATGGTAGACATTTCTAATGTTAATTGAAGCACTATTGTTTTCAATTTAATTCTTTGCACTTCATTGTATAGCTTAGAAATAAGATGTACAACCACATCTTTTGATTGGGACTTTTTCTGGCCACTGGATTATTTGTTTTATTTATTTATTTTTTAATTCATTTTATTGTGTATTTTCTACAAAATATGTCTTTCATGTACAAAAGGAAAATATCATAGAAAAATGTTATTAATTTCATGCAATTTTATATACAGTATATTAGGACATATAGGTCTTTCTTAAAATTATCTGCTGTTTTTTTTTGTGTGTGGGGAAGTTTTATGTATCAAAAGTACTAGTATCTGCACTTGGTATCAGTATTGGTAAGTACTCAAGAGTTGGATATTCGTATCGGGATTGGTCTGAGAAAAAGTGGTATTGAACATCCCTACAAATAAAGTTTCCTCAAAATGTATTAAACTGGAAATTATTTTAGAAACTTGTATCTCATGATGTCATTAAAAAACAAATCAATCATACAGTTTGAATGTGATGGTTAATTCTGAACACATACACTTTAACAGTTATTGGAAGGTGTGCATACTGGTTATCTCAATTGTTTATTTTTGCTTCCCTCTGGATATTTCATCAATTTAAGAGCCCCTCGACAATAAATTGTGTCTAATAGTTTGTGTTTATTTGTAAATCCGGCTGCATTTGGAGGTATTTGAAATCTTTCTGACTCCTTTCTTCCTCCAGGTGCTCTATGGGGACAGCCAGATGGTGACACTGACAGCACCCTACATGGCAGGCTTTCTTGCCTTCAGAGAAACGCCTTTCTTCTTGGAGGCTTTGCAGCGGCTTGAAAGGGAAAAGCCCGCTCTTGTGCCTCAGGTCAGATTACATTGTGGAGTATCCCATGCATTGTGAAAATAAATTCATGGGACCATCATATTCTTTACACTTATCTACAGTACATACACGTGGACAAAATTGTTGGTACCATTTGTTAAAGAAAGACAAACTCACAGTGGTCACAGGAATAACTCACAAAAGCAATAATACAATAGGAAAAACAACCAATAAAAATCTGACATTTCTTTTAAATTTTTGGTTCAACAGAATTATTATTATTAAAAAAAAACTCTTAGGGGTGTGCCCAAAAAATCGATTCTCATAAGAATCGCGATTCTCATTTAGTACGATTCAGAATCTATTTTAAATGTCCCAAAATCGATTTTATTTAACATGTTTTATACTGTCTTCCCTTTATTGGGAGCGCTGTTCATGTTGTACCCAATTTGGCCACTTAGGGGCAGTGTGGTTCCACGCGGTCTGATACACTGTTAAGTTGTAGCCACATTAGAGAGTAGAAGGAAAAAGTCACAATCAAGTTATTCCAATAAAAGTTGTTTTTTTGCAGCGTGGAGCCGTTCTTTTGAGTGATAAAAGTGCCACGAGTAGAGCACTAATTAGCATTAGCGAGTCAGACTGGAGTAGATCATTACGATTTCTTGAACATCTATAAATTGAAGCAAAATCATTGTCAATCAAATCATTTTGAATCAAGAATCGATTCTGAATCGAATTGCACACCCACAAATTGGAATCGAATCGAATCATGAGACATTCAAAGATTCCCACCCCTAGTAGAAATGATTGAAAACAATTTGTACAGATGTTAAACCAAGGTGTGTCCCTTTAATTAGCATCACAGGTGTTTTCAAACTTGTCAGTAGGTTTATTCAAAGGGTTACAAGTAGTCACTGTTTGGTGACATGGTGTATATCACACTTAACATAAACCGAAGAAAGTGAAGGTGAGAGTTGTCTCAGGAGATTCGAAAGAAAATTAGAGACAAGCATGTTAACGGTAAAGGCAATAAGACCATCTCCATACAACTTGATGTTCCAGTGACTACAGTTGCACATATTCATACATTTAAGATCAACTGGACTGTAGCCAACTTGCCTGGATGTGACCGCAGGAGGAAGATTGACAGTTAATATGAATGGTAACAAAGAGCTTAGAACAACTGCCAAAGAAATTAAAGGCCACACCATCCGTTGTTGTTTGAGCCAAAATGGACTTCATGGGAGACGTCTAAAATAAATTGATAAATGTTGAAAATAAATACAAAAAAAATAGGGTTGTGCCCAAAAATAGATTCTCATAAAAATCGCGATTCTCATTTAGTATGATTCAGAATCGATTTTAAAAGTCCCAAAATCGATTTTATTTCAATTATTTTATACTGTCTTGCCCTTGTTTGTGTGTGCCTTTATTGGGAGCACTGTTCATGTTGTACACAATTTGGCCACTTAGGGGCAGTGTGGTTCCGCTCGTTCTGATACACTGTTGAGTTCTAGCCACATAGAAGCAAAAAGTCATGATCAGGTTATTCCAATAAAAGTTTTTTTTTTTGCAGTGTAGGATGTTAAGATGCTTATCTGTATACATTCCTGAAACATTTTGTATGAATAGTCGTTCTTTTGAGTGATAAAAGTTCCACGAGTAGCGCGCTAATTAGCATTAGTGATTCAGACTGGAGACGATCATGACTATTCTTTGCATATCTATAAATTGAAGCAGAAATCTTTGTCAATCAAAAATTTTTTTTAATCTAAAATCGCTCTGAATCAATAATCGATTCTGAATCGAATCACAGACACAAAAATCGGAAATAGAATCGAACCGTGAGACCGTCAAAGATTCCCAGCCCTATAAAAAAGCGAGACTGGAATATGCCAAACTGCATGTTGGCAAGCCACAAAGCTTCTGGGAGAATGTCCTATAGACAGATGTGACAACATTGGCACTTTTTGGTAAGGTGCACGAGCGAACATGTTTACAGATGCAAAAAGAAAGAAGAGAACACTGTCCCTACTGTGAACCATGGCAGAGTCTCTGTTGTGTTTTAGGCCTGTGTTTTGACATCTCAAGACAAACAAGGTATTCTAGAGAGAAATGTGCTGCCTAGGGTCTCGGTCACAGGTCTTGCAACGAAAATATGACCCAAAACACAGAGCTAAAATCACCTAAGAATGGCTAAGCACTCTTCTCCATTGAAGTGTGTGTGTGTGAAGTGTGTGGGTTTGATCCCTCGCTCCTGTGACCTTACTGAAGTATACCTCTCATTGTTGCATTATCAGTCCAAGCATGAGCTTTTTGATACACAGCAAACATTTTGCTCATTGATGAAGGAGGTGACATGATAGATCTTATACACAGAAAGGTGCTGTGTAGATAAAATCAATTTACAATTTTAATCAGAGCAGTTATTCAAATGTATGCTAATATTCCTTTCCAATCCAACACAGCATGGTAATTTGATTGCAATATGGCGACAAATGTTACACGGCACACGGTCATTTGTAGATCACAATTTCTTACTGTGCTCTGCGGATCCACACCAACTCGTAAGGGCTTCGCTTTTGTGTGTGTGAAGGTAATAAACATATATACAGTATGCATATAAACATAGGTGAAAACATAAACTCTGTTGCGCTTTGCTCTTGGCAGGGGTAATAAACCTAATGAGTTCCATTTGTTGCATGCTAACATATAATAAAGACAGCAGACAAAACCTCCCTTAAGGGATACTTAAACAGATGGATGGGAAAGTGCGATTGGTAAGAATTGCTTACTTCCCAAATAACAATTCATTATGATCATCATCTAGCTAACATTTCCATAGTCACCCATATATGATTATGGAAAATTCTGCAAACATGCACCTACACATCTTTCAAAGTGCATATGAAAAAAAAAATACAATAATATTAGGTTGAATTATCTGTGACCAATAAATTAGGAAAAGTAATCCATTTTGAGTTTTCAACTAATTTTATTGAGATGTTTAACATAATTGTGATGGTTATTGATTGGCATCAAAGATAAAATGTCCCTGGAAATAAAAACATGTTGATTCAGTTAATACTGCAAATTGCTATAGTTAAGATCAATTGTCAGTGTTAATGTTTTAGTTGGTAATGTGTTTGTCTCAACAGGTGCTGTTTGTGGATGGCAATGGCCTCTTTCACTACAGAGGTAAGAAAACATTAAATTACTCATTTCTCATGCAGTGTAGGTGCTGCACCACTCCAGACATAATCAACGTACTGTATTGTTAAATTAATAACTCTTATTGTGTCCATACAGACTGAGAAGAAATTTTTTTCTTGGTCTTCTTGTTTTTGAATTTAATTTGTTAGTTGGTGCGTGATATGGAAATACACTCTGGCCATATTATTGTAGCACTTAGTTTATTTTATTTTTTAAAGGCCTTTAAACCCACTTTTAAAACGATACAAAAACATTTCAACATGTGTCAAGTAATACAAAAGAGGAAGATCAATGAATAACACATTGTAGATATTGTACTAACAATGTGTACTCAGGGTGACTCACGCTGACGACAATAATGAAGATGAAGCTGACGTAATACAGTACATTCCCGTTTCAGCGGCGAAGTGAAGGTGTCTTATTTGTAAACAATTGACAGACTTAAAATGTGTTGAAATTGACCGTCTAAAATGTTCTGCAATGCATGGGCCTATGATACAACTGTGCAACAACATCTCAGTTCTTCATTAACTCATTTGCTCCAAAATACGTATAAATACGTTGTATTTTAAATATTACCATGCTCCCAAAGACGTATTTATAAGTAAAAAAAAAAAAATGTTTTATGTTTGTTTAAAGTAATGGTAGTTATTACAAAAAACAGCCAGCAGGTGGCAGCAGAGTATAAGAGATCAACCAGGGCCACGTTGCAAAAAGGTTTTCCCCCCACTGTTTTAAACAGATTTGTGAATAATGATGAAATTTAGCTGTATTCTAATGCTAATTGCAGCAAAATGGAAACAGATACAAATATATTTTATTTTCCTGATGAAAGAAGAGACTGTAATCTTTCTTCTGGTAGGGTCCATGTTTTTATAGCAATAGAACAGAATATTCTGTGGCCTTGCAAAATCAGTCAAAATCCAGTAAAACAGCCGGGAGCGAAGGGGGTTGCTTCAGTGAAAATGACTGGGAGTTAGGGGTTGGCGATATGATGATATCAGATCGTGTGATGAAATACAGGGCTCCCGATCTGTCATTTCTGTGGAATCGTCTGATCAGTAAAATTTGTCAGCTCATTTTCTGCAACTGACTGAAAAAGACAGCCATGCAGCCTGCCCCTATTTGACCGCCAATCAGTTTGGTCAAGTAGCGCACACTCCACATTCTCTTTACAAAAGGTATCTATTATTACAATGTTCATTTTCACAAACTAATAAGTGTAGTCTTACTAGCCTACTATTTGTTTAATACTACTCTATTTTAATGTCTATTTCATATTAATCAAAAAACAAATCGTGATAGAATCAAAATCGTGATTTAATAAATAAAAAATCGTGCTATTCAATTTTTGCAAGATCGCCTACTCCTACTGGGAGTGAATGAGCTCATGACTTTTTTTTGTTTTTGCAATGAACATGGATATACATATCCGATTTCAATCATCAGATTTAAATAACACGGTTACGTTAACCGGTCCCACACAACTATTTCATTTAAATTGGATTAATGTTGGATAACTGAAATTTAACTAATGTTCTAAATTTAATACTACATTATATAGTTGTGTTGAATTTACACAATGCTGTTATGCCCATGGGCAGTCACTTGCTGGCTGTGTTACTTATTTATTTACATTTTTTTTTATACCTGAGTGGCTTCGTCAATGCTTTTTGGAACTGCAGTGAGCCACACCGCTAATATTAGCATAGCATAGCATGGGAAACACGGAAAATTAGCGCTTTAGACTTATTATATATGAATGGATTAACAATAGCGCTGACTCGCCGTAGCGCAAATTGAAACCATTGGCGGCCATCTTACATTGCCTCTCACTTTTAGCACGCCTAATTTGAATGTATTGATTTCTCCACAGCATGATCACGTTATTTTCTGCCTCTACAGTGAAATTGCTCCAGTGTGTGGTTGTACGAGTAAGTCTGGGACAACTGCTATGCATATTTAATCAGTAAGACATTGTGATTATAAATTTTCTCTCATAAGGTATATCTCAGAGTGCCACTCAAAGTTTTGTCTACATCATGTTGTCAGAACAATGAGAGTTTTACTTTTCCGTTCTCCGTTATGTTACCATAGTAGGACCAAAATTGACTTTAGGTTACAGGGATGTTTGGGTATTTAACTCTTTGACTGCCATGGACGTTAAAAGACGTCAAGTAAAAACCTACGGAGGGCCGCCAATGACGTTAAAAGACGTCATCCAATTTATTATTTTATTTTTTTTGAAACGGGTGGAGGAAAGCCTTGGCCAGCTGTGGTGAAAGTTTCAAGCAGATCTAGTTAGCCTAATGACTATTTTTGGCCCCTAGATGGCAGCAATGACTCTCTTTTGACAAGATTGGGTAGGCGTCAGTAGAAGACGTGAGGCGGAGCTAGAGGGGACAATGGCTGGGGAAGGGAAGAGAACATGGCGACCGGTTGCAAGCAGCTCATGCTCGAGCAGTTTTTTTCAAAGACGAAAAGCATCAACCAACGCTAAAGAGCACATTGATGACGACGATGATCATCATCGATGATGATGATGGTGACTCCAAGATTGACGCCGAAGTTGGAAGCGCTGACGCGGCGGCTATGACGACGTCATAAACGTTCACGGGCTAGCGATGCTAACACCGGAAAACGCGGAGCACAACCGAGCACGCTCAGGCGGACGTTCAATCGGACGACGAAGAGTGCCCCGAGTCCAATGCATATTCATCGGAGTAGTGGGTACAGTCTGCTACTTGCTATTCCCCGGAAAAAAAGGCCGTCAAGAAAGTGTAACATCTGCACGCGAAAGGAGCCATCGCAAGTAAAACTAATCTGTTGTGCAAATCCTGCTGCGTCTCCTTGCACGCATGGGAGCGTTACAAAAAGAAAAACTGTATTTGAAACATCCACATAATTGTAAATAGTACCACAGTTGCACACATTTGTAAATAGTTTAAGAAATTATTTTGTCAAATTGTTTTGTCAAATTGTTACACTGTTGAATGGAAATAAACGTATTTTGCAACCTAAAAACACTTTTTCATTGTTGGTGATAGTGTTTTACAGAAGTAAAGCACTATTTAGGTGTTTGTGGCATCATTCATGGACAAAAAGAAGTGTAGAATTCACTAGAGTGCATGAAATAACATCGTTTCACAAAAAGCTCTTTTTCTCCGCTTTTTGTTTCAAAACAGAGCATTTTGGTGAAACTAACCATTTTCTATTGTTTTCTATTGTTGATTACTGAAGAACGGAATAAGGTAGAAACAAACTTTTTTTCTGATGAAAGATGAGAGTTCAATATTTCATTTGGTAGTATGTGTGTTTCCATAGTCCAAACACAACATTTTCTGTGGACCTTGAAAGATCAGTCAAAATGCTTAAATTGGCTGGCACTGGTGACATCCCGTTTCTGAAAACGTCTGGCAGTCAAAGAGTTAATATTGTTCTCATCATACATTGATGACATTTTTTTTGCATTGCTGTTCTATGTGGATCATGTAGAATTTGGACTGGCATGTCACCTTGGAGTGCTGTCAGGGCTGCCGTGTGTGGGTGTTGCCAAGAACCTGCTCCAGGTCCAGGGTGTCAACAAAAATGAAGAACACCAGTCTCAGGTAAACTCTCATATTTATTTTTTAAATTTACACTGGTTTCTTTCCATACCCTGATGCAGCAAATTGTAATTGAGTGCCCGACAAAACTTGTGTGGGAGAAATTTGGGCAGCTATCCATTCTGTCTGATTCTCTATTGCATTTGTGAGTATTTTTTCTCTGTCTTTTATTGGCATTGGCAATAAGAAGCTCACACCAACCGTCCATCCATCCATCCATTCATGCATCTATTTTCTTCTACTTATCCGGGGTCGGGTCGCGGGGGCAGCAGCTTTAGAAGGAAAGCTCGGACACCCTTCTCCCTAGCCACTTCGTCTAGCTCCTGCAGGGGGATCCCAAAGTGTTACCAGGTTGGCCAAGAGACATGATTTCTCCAGTGTGTCTTGCGCCGTCCCCGGGGCCTATTGCCAGTCCAGAGCCTTTCGGAATTCTGGGCGGATTTCATCTACCCCACTAAGGAGCTTTTTAGCCACCAAGGAGATTTTTAACCACCTATGTGACTTCAAGCCCAGAGACAGGAGAGCCAAACTCAGAGTCCCCAGACTCTGCTTCCCCAAAGGAAGGCATATCAGTGAATTGAGGATGTCTTCAAAGTATTCTCCCAACTGACTCATGGTCAAGCAAATGAATGTACTGGTGCATTATTGTATATTTGATTATCAAGTCTAATGTGAACGGTAGTTTGTAGTCTGTTTGCTGATGTCTTTCTTCACAGCTCTCACAATGTCTTCTACTGAAGCTGTTTTCATTGATCTCTGTTTACAGCTGTTAGGATATCAACAGTTACTTTCTTCTTCTATATAACTAGTATAAATGTAGTATTAATTCAGAATCAACCCACATTTGAAAATGCTCATTGGTTTTATATACTGTAAATTGTGTATTAGATGCAGATGTAAATACCTGGAAACTGTAGTTTGATCTACATCTTTTAATTTGAGGTTTACAGCAAAACTAAAGCAAAACCTCTGGAGGGGTGTGTGTAGCAACGTGGGAAAAATTAAATTGGATTTCATAAATATGCAAATTGAGCCCCAATGACATGCTGAGGGTCCAGACGGATCAATTCGTCCAATAAGCAACCATCTTATGCAGGCATCTAAAAGATAAGAAGAAGCAATAATGTAGTTGTTGGATTTGGAAGAAATTATGTGGCGTCTGCTGAATGAGGCCAGTGAGCTGACTAATAATGCATTCGACATGGATAGTAGACTGCAAGCATGCACATATACTGTTTTCCCCCCCAGAACTTTCCAGAACTCCATCATTATAGGTTCCGTGCAATGAGTGTATTCATACACTTAAATATTTGAATAACATTATTTGTATTCCTATTAGTGTGACACATGTGGAAGGTTTCATCTCTTATAGTAAAAATATGATGTAAGACAGAAATTGAACACTATATTCAGCATTTGGGTACTCAACCAAAGGATCCAAATCTTGTTGTCCATCCATCCATCCATCCATTTATCTTCTATACCACTTGTCTGAGCTCATCAATGGCATGCTTATTCAAACATTAACATTGCATCATCACAGAGAGCAAGCCATTCTCAACAATTAAGATGGGTCAGTCATTTGTAAAAAAAAAAAAAAAAAATTAAAATATTAATAATAATAATAACACCCACATGTATGGTGCTGACACAGTTATGCTTGAACAAAAACATGGTGTTCGTTATGGGCAATCCATGACAAGCACAGAAGTTCAGTAACAGAACACCGCTTAGGTTCTCATTGGGGGGGGGGCATATTTACCTGTCTGTTCCCTCTGCCAGTCTCGCCACCTTGGGGAGCACAGCATTCAGCCGATCTCTGCAACTCACGAACACTCCAACTCAGAAACATAGACTTTCAACCCATTTCAAATCACAATCACTTTTTGCTCTGCTCTTTTCATTTCCCCCCAAATGTATTTCTTTGATTCCGCTTTTTATTGTTGCATTAACTTAATATAATATCCATCCATCCATCCATTTTCCTAACCGCTTTTCCTCACAAGGGTCGCGGGGGGCGCTGGAGCCTATCCCAGCTGACTTCGCAGCAGTAGGCGGGGTACACCCTGAACTGTTTGCCAGCCAATCGCAGGGCACACAGAGACGAACAACCATACTCACAATCACACCTATGGACAGTTTGGAGCGTTCAATTAACCTGCCATGCATGTCTTTGGAATGTGGGAGGAAACCAGAGAACCCGGAGAAAACCCACGCAAGCACGAGGAGAACATGCAAACTCCACCCAGGAAGGCCGAAGCCCGATCCCGATCCAGATTCCTCGATCTCACGTCCTTTGCACTGGGAGGCGGACGTGCTAACCAGTCAGCCACCGTGCCGCCCTTAATATAATATATTGCCTAAAATGCATTATTATTATTATTATCATTATTATTATTATTATTATTAGACACTTGTTGGTGGTATATCTCTGTTTCTTCAATAGATTTTGGGAGTTTTGCTATGTTCTGGCCGGCCTGGTACTGATCCCCCTTGAATAGCTTGGGTCCACACTATTACTTAAGGCAGACATCAACACTTAAGCGAACTCTTGGAAAACATTGTGTCGAAGGTTAAAGTTATTACTCCTTATTGCTTACTTTGGGAATAATGGTGGCGATAACAACCCATTGGCAACAAAGTCTGTTTTGTTGACCTATCCATCTTCCCAGAGGCATAATTTCTGCCTCTGCTTTGGCCATGATTATAGTTGCAGCTGAAAGTAAATGCCCAAGGTTGTAAATTTAGTTTGTTTTGGGGTGCCTGCGTTTACGGCTGATCTTGTCTTTTGCCGGGAGGATGGTGTAACCTATCGATTAGACGAGCCTATTGAGTTAGTTAGGTGCCAAAAGCCACTTTGTAAAATGCATTCAGAGTGTGATAAGGATTTTACCTGGATGTGTTTTGATTTACTATTTCTAGTGTGAGTAGAGTCAAGATCTGATTAGAACTGTTTCAAGAAACAGTGCGTCATTCAAAATATCCATAAGAACACATTTTGGTTATTGGTTTTGGTAATTTATTGTTTTTAAGGAGATCAGGACTGCAAAATATGGTTTGATCAAGTTCTGTTGTTAGTCGCAGCATTGAAGTACAGGCTTAAATTGGAAAAGCAATGGTGAGATATACTGCTTTACAGACATGGCTGGTCTTTTAGATTCTAATGTGTGTTTTATATACACGTGTTGTTCCTTCGAATGGTAGATGATGGTGGATACATGTAGAATGACAGCATGAGTCAAGCAGAATACAAAATAAATACATTTTCTCAAAAAGGCTATGAGGGCTAAAACAAAGCCAGCTCAAATAATACAACTAGCACAAGAGCATGTCACAAAGAGTTATTACTCGTCTGTAGATGTGTTTATGAGACATGCCGCAGCTCACAGTGACACGTGACCTCTAATGACTGGTAGTCCTGGTCCAAGGAAATACATCAACACAGAAACAGCATGAACTACACATTAAAGCCATGAAACAAACTGCAAAGCATTAAAAGGACAAAATAATATGGTATCCAGGAGAGCACTGTTCAAGCCAATACTGTTTTACTCCAGTCCTGCACGTGTTGCTAATAAAACCATTTTCTTTAAATCTTTTCACATCCGATTTGACCTCTAGTGCGTCACTGCCCTTCTCTCTCGTCCCCATCCCTCCCTTCCCTCTTGCCCCACTAACCTAGTGCTAAAAGTCAAACCATTCTGTTATTGATGACTTGCTGGCTTTGTGACGTCTGCTGCTGTAGTATGGACCCTTTACTTGTTTCGCCTTGCACTCCCCGCACAGCATGTAGGCAAAAACAAACAAACCTCACCTGCATCCAGCAGAGATCTGTGCCCCCTTTTAACCTCCCTGTCTCCTTGTTGTCTCATTGCTTTGATGAGTCATAGTAGACTGGACACCGCATCCATTATGGAAGTGCCCTTCATCGTTCTGGTCTATAATGCACAGTACACCTTCCGCATAATGACATCTGACTTCTTCTCAGTTGTGTGAGAGAAAATCTTGAAACAATCAACTACTCATTGAATTAGAAGGCTATAATCACTTGCATTGGTACTGGTTTTATTATTTTATTGTGGAGATTCATCAAAAGTATCAAGATTCAGAAACATCTGTATTTCCTATCTGTGGTTAGGTTTCTCCAGGTATTGTTATTCAGTGCTAACCACTTAATTTCAGTGTCGAGTCTTGGACTTCATTTGAAATTTATGAACAGGTTTGTGTGATCAGTCAACAGTGTAGATGATTCAGCAGGAATAACTGAAAACTACAAGTCATGTTTTATGCAACAGCACACAGGTAGCCACTCTTATGTAACCGTGACAACTAAACCAGATGGTTTCTTCAATTCTTTTGAACGTGAAAAACTGTCCAAGAATCAGAAATGCTTTCTTATTTCCCTCTGTCATGATGAAATACATTTGACTGATTGTTTTTAGTGCCATATTCTCCCGTGTGCTTCAGTCAGACAAAAACGCTGTGGTGCACACTTTTTTGGTTGTGCCGATTCTCTCACCTGCCCCTTGTATGCTCACTGACTGCCCAACGGCTGTGTATGTGTCGCAATACATTACGATGATAGCTGAATGTCGACATTAATTTATATCATATTCATTAATGCAAAAAAGGGTCAGCGACAGCGGACCTTTTTTCTTCACCTGTGAGGACCATATCCACATGCTGTTAGGACTTGCAGTTGAAGTGCCGATCACTAACAATAGTCGTTGTAATAATGGACCATTGAGTTATAGTTACTATCAGATGTGCTACACGTGAAGTGCATTGCTGGTCAACTCTCAATTTGCCAATTTTCTCTTTCTTTATGAGAATGGCATCTGATTAAATTGCTTGAATTGGATTTATTAAAATGAGTGCTGTCAAAGTTAAATCATTAAAGGTGTATTCAAGGATCTTTTGTCGCTGCGTCTTCCGGGTGGATCATCTTGGATTGGTTCTCATCCTGTCAATCAATCTGACATAATGACGCAGTGTGTGCTCATTGCTAGCTGCGCATGCGCACTTCGAGTGTTTGTAGCATGTAGCCGGTGAGCTTCGGATACAGCCAATCATCGTTGTAGCTCCACCGATCCCACTACATACTTTGAAAATGCCTGAGAAACTTAAGAGGACATCCGTCTATGAAGCGAGGCCGGCTGCAGAGACTGATGAAGATGAAAATGAAGATGAGCCCACACGTTCCTGATATTTGATAGGCGTTTCCCCCGGACGAGCAGGAGAGCTGGTGAAAATGGACGCATGGGTTTTACTTGAGAGAATCCCTGAATACACCTCTTTGATTAATCACAAAAAAATTATCGCATTAATCATATATTAACGCAAATTAATCACACTATTAATTTTGACCACAGATGACCCGTTTAGCTTGATAGCGGATGGTAATGTAACAGGTGCTCTTCAAATTTGGTGGGCAAAAAAATGTTGATTAAAAAGCCTTTTTAATTATTTGATTAATCATTATTAATCAAAATTCTAAGATGTGATTAATCAGATAAAAAAAAAAATCAATCATTTGACAGCTCTAATTAAAACGTAAATGCAAAAACACAAGGTCCTTCAAAGTAGCCTGTTTATGAGCCGCACACACGTCACCGGCGATAACTTCCGGTGTTAATTTCACACTTTACCAAAACACGGCTCTTTGGTGGTTACGCACAAATTTCCTAATTATCCATGGTGGCTTTGTCAGAGGCCTTGACAGGAGAATTGCCGTGCTTTGAAAGTGCGCAAATAAAAGCAAGAAAGGAATTGACATGGTCGCAAATGGGAAAATATGTCCCTTAATGCCTTGATTTAGGTAATTTATCTGTAAGGTAAATTTCAGTATAAAGGTGTATTAACCATGACCAACATTGTACATAATATATCAAAGGTTTTAAGGATGTACAGAGAAGATGTAGATATTTTTCTATGGATAATTTGGTGTCATAATATCTATTAACCAACCTCACCAGATTTAATGTAGCATTATTCAGCCTTTTAACCACAAGTTTCTCTTCTTAGAGGCAAGAGATGTTGACATTGAAACCTCCAGATATCCAAAAGGACCCAGATAATAAATAGAGCAAACTAGTAATACATTTACAGTGGATGTGTGTGTGTTTTAATTATTATATTTCTGATTATGACGTCCAGTATATTTCCTTTGCCTTCATAGATATCAGCACTGCAGAAAGGAGGAGACAGCTTTCCACTCAGAGCAACCTCTGGCAAAGTGCTTGGAAAGGTACAGAGGAAAGATGTGCTAATTAAAAATGACGTACAATCTCTCCCTCGCTGTAGATGATTACAAGTGTAAAAATTAATGTGCAACAAAATGAACCTGGCTGTCACGGTTAGTAGACCTTACATGATCAATTTTTTGGGGGTCAATCATCAATCACCGACCTGTTTTACGCCATATATTATCAAGTATTAGACCCCAACGTACACAACTAAGGGTTAGGGATAAAACAAGGCTAAATTATTGGAGTAAAAATAACTTCAAAGCAGCAATGCGGGAAAATAAACCCCCAGAATCAACCAAAAATCCACAATGTGGATGGACGGAGCGCTAAGCAAACAAAATTTTAAAAAATGAAATAAGGACTAAACAAGGACAAACAGGCGACACTAAACCAGAAACTAGAAACAACAAGGCAATGGCATTGGGCAATGATTAGGTAATAGTCTGGCATCTTAGGTGTTGTGTTTTAGCGATGTTCTGCTGTGAAAGCATTTTATTTTTTTGTCTATTTGTGAAATTGCTCTTGCCGACCTGTTTGTTTAGGAAAAGAATGTAAATAAGAGCGGCAAATAAATGTATTTTTTCAAAAATCAAAATCTACTACTTCTCTTCTTCTCTTCTACTCTTTCTTCTTCTACTTCTTTATGTTTTAGTGATGTTCTGATGTAAAAGCATTTTTTTTTTTTAATCTGTATTATTTTAATTGCTCTTGCCGAGCTGTGTGTTATGAAACGAATGTAAATAAGTGCGGCAAATAAATGTCACTTTTCAAAATCAAAATCTTTTTCTTCTTTCAATAATTGGCGTATTACAAGCAGTGTTCAGGTGCATACCGTGATCTACTGTACTCACTCATGTCCTACTTCTCAACTTAGTTGCCCTCAAAAATGTACAAAGAGCTTACCTCACACACCTGAACATATCTCCTTCTCCTTCAGACCAAAGTATACCACCACTCGTCCACTCAGGCTATGCTGCTCTCGCATTCCATTTCAGCCTCTCTCTCTCTCAAATGTGACCTTTCCACAGTACACAATTCCTTCGTAATTTACTCTCAACATTATTTATTTATTTTTTTAATATTGTCTTCCATTCTTTTCCCTTTCCCATCTTTTTTTTTTGCCATATGTCTAACCCTTTTCCACTAATGGTGCTTTCTCCCTCTCCTTTTCCCAATGGTACTGCAACAGTTATATTCTTTCCAAGTGCTCTTTTTGCAAGAGCATCTGCCACTTCATTTCCCTTCAGCCCTGTGTGTGCTGGCACCCAGCAAAATTGGACCTTAATGCCACCCTTGTGAATCCTGAGCAAACTATGTTGTATTTCAATGAACAAGTCCTCCCTGATTATGTTCCTTGGGTGTAAATTCCCCACCATAGACATTGAATCTGTATGTATCACCATCCTATCTGGTCTTATCTCTTCCATCCAATTGTTGACTAATAATTACCACCCCCAATTCTGCTGTGTATACTGACAAATGATCTAGGTAGACACTTTGACATTCCAACCCCAAATTCTAGAATAAACACCCTCACCCTGTGCATTCTTCAAACCATCAGTATAAATCATAAGGTAGATATAATATGTATGTGAGTGACTATCTTTCTCTAAACACTTTGTATTCATATCTGTATTTGCCTCTGGATACATCCATGGAGGAATTGTACCTGGCATGTGTCCCCTCTACTCCTACACTTAAAAAGCTGTTTTCAATAAGGACCAGTGTGTGCAGGACACAGCCACTGAAAAAAACAACAACCCAAACACAGACCAGTCAAGATCACAGGCTCATAAAAAATCCAATTGCAAAATGGAGTAATATTTCTATTTAACAGCATGGCTCATTGAGAAAGTGGTTGTCTCCCTAACTCGATGGTTGTAGGTTCCATCCTCAAACTTGACCATGTCGAAGTGCTATATTAAGTGCGCTCCATTTACCATTTGACGAGTACAACTTCATTTTTAGCAACAATGTAGCTGCTTTCAACACATGAAGAAATGCCTAAAGTACTAAATTATTTTGTTAATACATTTTCAAAATTATATTAATACATTCTTTATGAATTACTAAAAGATTATTAAAGCATTTTTTAGGTGTAATTCCTGCATGGCAAAATGAAGTGAAGTGAGATGCTCCTTTGTATATTCTTTCTTGTATTAATGGACAACTTTATAAATCTTTGTAAGCACTGAGGGCATTATGCAAACAGGTTGTCACATTAAGTGCCAATTGCATGTTTTGTTTGTGGGAAACACTGTGTTTGTAATCACTTAATTCACGGATCCAGTCAATGACATCATTGATTGGATCAACAAATGAAGGCAATTCACACAATGTGCATAAAAGGCAAAATATCAGACCATCCGGTTTAGCCAACCAGGTGGGTGTAAAACCCAGTCACAATACAGGACAAGGAGATAATGCAGTTTTATTTTTGTTTTTTTGTTTTTTTTACACATTCACAACCTCTCAACTCTTCATGCAGGCACTTCGTAGCTCAGACAAGAGCACCAAGCCAGTCTATGTGTCAGTCGGCCACAAGATCACTCTGGATACAGCTGTTCATCTCACACACTCCTGCTGCCGGTTCAGAGTTCCGGAGCCAATCAGACAGGTAACAAAGAACATGCGCATGTTCTTTGTCCCTTCCCCTAACCCCAACCATCAAAAATGTTTGCCTACCCCCATTACTTAGCCTAACCTCAACCATAACCCAATTCAAACCTAAACTCTAAAATCAAGTCATGACCCTCAAAAAGAAGTCTAAACTTGTGGGGACCAGCTAAATGGCCCCACCCGTATGTGAACGGTACACAACCCTTGAGTAGTCACCGACACCTATACCAAGTACCGATCCCACTATTACTTTTGATAGATAAAAACTATTTCAGACAATTTTAAAGAAAATCTATACATATGTCCCAATAAGGCATTTTTCTTAAAAATGCATGAAATGATTGGTAATTTCCTATTATTCTTTCTAGTTCCTCATTGCAAATCAGCCACAAGAGGGTGGCCGATATTATTATCGGTCGTCGTCGTGAGTACCAATACCTTGAAATAAAGTCTAGTATCGGCCTGATACCGATATGAGGTATCGGTACTCTCCCGTAAATAGACAAAAGTCATCACAAGACAGCTTTAAAGCTGCCCAATGCAGAAAATTGAATTTCAAATCGCTACTGCCACGTGTGGGCCGAAAAATGAAACTGCACACTCCCGTCTCATGTAACCTACACAATGCGTGCATGATGTCACATGAGATGACAGAGGACGGGAAATTCGAACCCGAATCCAGTCTGAAAACTATTGGCCAGAGGCTTGCAGGAGTACCCAGGTGTTAATCTACTAATTAGAAGATGTTTGAGTCATAAGTGGTCAAATAGAACGGCTATTGTAAAGATTTGTTTGGCCAGTTGCTACATAGGGCAGTTTGGGAAAACAGGGAACCAATTGGATGGACAAAACAGGCACAGTAGACACAAGCCTTGTAGTTTATTATGTTAAAAAAAAAAAAGGCAAACTAAAACAGGGAGGATTTAAATGTAGCAAAGGACAAAGAAAAAATAATGCAGGGGAGAGGGTCCTATAAAACTAATAACAGGGACCATGATGGCACAATCTAATCTAAATTTAAATCTAAATCTAGAATCTACGTTTTATACTTTTTGAGGCTGTTGAACTCACAAAAATAATCTTGCTAATCCATCATGTTTTGTAACAGTCATTTGAGGGGACAAATGAACAGTTTGTTGACACTTGCTGTGTTACCAGGAGGTGTACTATTAGCGTTTTAGTGCTTTTCTTGTTTTCTGTCTTCTTTGGCTAATTTTTGGGGGTAATTTAATGTGTTTGTCGGATTACGACCGTTCCTATTGCTTTTCAATGGAGGAAGTCAGATTAAGGTGAAAGAGCAGGTATTGTTTTAAAATTCAACCGATGTAATATCACAGAATGAAGCAAGTAAAAAGTAAAAAAAATCTTCTGTTATCGGTTTTTAATGACCACCAAATTCAAATGTTTCATGTCAGTCACACAATACATTAGATATACGATAGGACATTAATTGTTGCCCTGAGGTTGTGACTAAGATTATTACGCTTCATTGTGAACGGTCTCATCTCTATTACTCATCTCCATTGTGTATTACGGGAAATATTCCAGCTGCTGATGACTCTTAACAAGGTACGTGAGTATTGAGAACTACTGTTAGTTTTACAGCCCTCATGCGAACACTCAAATAAGATATTGCATTGACAGCATCAGGTCTTATTAAAACACCCACGTTTTTTGGAAGGAGGCAAGAACATGTTTTGGTTGACCTGAGCTGATCCTTCCATCCTGCCTTTCCCCCCCACTTGCTTCCACTAGGCTGTGCTGTGTTCCCACACTTGAGTATCCTCACTGCAATGACATTTCTTATGCGCACACATTTTAAAATCAGCAGCAGCAGCTAACTCATCCCTGCCTTGCCTTTATGTGTGTTTATTTAATCAAAGTGTAATCGTGATTTGTTTCGCTGGTGGGAGGGGAGTGGAGGCGTCTTTAGCAGTGGTCGTAGCAGCAACAGCCGACTTGAACGTGGACAGCAGACAAAAAAAGGGGCACATTCTTCTGTCCACACTACTGACTCTTTTTGTTTTTTTGTTTTTTACACTTGCTCCCAAATACTGTTTCTCCTGTGTCAGGCTTCATTTGTCACCTGGGTGTTTTTCCCAAGCATTGTCTTGTCTTTATCACTGACAACGCCTTTGACAAGTTTTGTGGGTGTTATTTTAGATACGCACGTCAAAATGGAGGTCAACGGCTCCCCTCTTTGGTGGAGGTTCTCATGCATGCTTGATCCACCACACCAGCATCTACTGAAATTCAAACAGAATTTGCTTCTCCCACTGGTCGCTGAATCAGTGGAGGCTGGTGTTTGAGGATCTCGCTCTTCTTTATCTATCATTCCTTTAGTCTTTCATCTGGTCTCTTGAGGTCTCCCTAATCTGTTGGAATTTAGATGTTTCTGCAGGTTGGTGAAAGATACTGGTTTTGTAACTGTTGGTGGTGTGTGGTTGGTGCTGGATTTTGGACTTTGTTTCATCTTTCTTTCCTTTGATCCTTCCTCTGCTCTCCTGATGACTGGCGAGACTCTGAAGTATCCGGTTTAGGTGAAGGGTTTGGGATTTTTAACAGGTTTCAGGTGAATTAAAGAGCACAAATGCACATGGAAAAAAAGTTAGAATGGATGGCAGCACTGTTTTTTAGTGTATAACCACAAGGTAATCATATGAACATGGTAAATAGGTTTAAGTGTTAGTAAATAATACTTAACGTTTGTATGTATGCAATGTGCACACTCAGTTGCTCGGACTGAACAGCTGCAGATTTCTTGTGATGTGACAGACTTTGTTTGTGCTGTGGTTTTGTCCTGTGGTTAACCACACTTTGTAAATGCGCCAACCGTACTTAAATGTGGTAGGTGTAGTAACATTCTTAAACTCATTTTTTGGAGCATTTTTTTTTAAATTATTATTTTCCAGCATAATTCAACTTTTGCTGTAGGAGTCCACCATCGTGGCTCATCTTGACTTTGAAACATTTGCCACTTCTACTTGTGAAAGTGTCTGATTGCTGATCAGGGCGTCTTCCTTTTCCTTTTTTGCATTCAAATCATGATTCAGGGTCAGGTTGGGGCCATTCCATTCTCATCTTCTCCTGAATCAACTCTTTTGTTGACCCAGATGTATACTTTGGGCTGTTTAAAGGTGAAAATCTGTTTATTTTTTTGCAGAAAGCCTTTGTGTTTTGTGTCAGACCTGACTGGTATCTAAAATCGGTCATGTGTTCCACTCAGAAAAAAAAATCTACAGTTGGAAGTTTTTCTTTGCATTTTTCTGGTTATAAATGATGTCTCTGACTACATCTGCATCACTAAAATGTTGTATTCTTATGTAAGAGCTGGTAATTGATCACTCTGTATAGAAGCTCAAATGAACCTTTCTGTCTCTTCCGCTTATATCACAACTGAAAAATAAATTAAAAAAACCTTGCTCCATTCAGCCCAACGAGGGATTGGAAGTAAGAAAAGATGAAAGGAAAAATGACATCATGGTGAGATCCTCCAGTGAAGGTTGATGGGTGAATGCACACTGCAGCAGAATTGCTCCCACACCTTTAGATTCTAACACTTGTCACTGTCTCATGTTTCTCACAATAAAGCCCAAGCGAAAGTACTGTAAACGGAAGTGGAGGATGGTCACGCAATAATCACAAGTCATTTCTTGTTTTCTGTTTTTGTCTTCCCAACCTTTGGGTTGTAGCAGTGAAAGACTGTGAATAAGACATCAGAAGGCGCTTGCACATGAGTTGATAATTTTGTGGCCACTCAAAATCATGTCATATAAAAGATATATGTCAAAGAATTATGTGATTTAATGTGATTGTGTGGTTTTAAAACACTGGAATAATTTTGTCTCATGGAACCTAATAGACCAAAACCTGTTAGCATTAAATATTATTAAATTGAGTTCAATACACTCTGTATGAAATTATGTCTCAATGTTTCCATCATAGCTCATCTATCTCAACCATTTCTTCTTTTACTTTTATTAGTTTAAATATGTTGAGTGGTGTCATTGCTGTTGCCTGTGGATGATTTAAGAATAAAAACAAAACAGAACATCTCTTACTATTAAAATGTATGAATACTCAGAAATAGGCTAAAATGAAATGAGATGATAATCTCACAAATAGCAATCAATGATGCTGTTGAATAAATCACAACATTTCTCTTGGCTTCTCGGAACAGTCCCCAGACACCATGCATGTATATATACAGTATATATGCCCTTGCCGGGCTGTGAGCAATGTGGCGATGACGTCATTGCAGTCTGATACCTGCTTATATAAAGTGTTTGCAACGATGCCGTGACAACAATGCCACAACATTGTGTTTCTGTTGCATTCTATCACTTTGCATTCAATCTTGCAGAAAAAGTGAAATACATATGAAATAGTATTGTGGTTCGTCACCAGGATTATTTTTTTCAAATTTACTGAGACAAGTGATGTATAGTTCAAGAATTGGCAAACCAATTACACTGGCTCAATATGTTAGGTCCTGTTAGTTCCCAACCCTAACTTGGTGAATGGCTGTGTTAAGTGGCTGTGCTATTATTGAGCATTATTAGTTGACGAATCATAACAAGAAATCAAATTCCTTCAGAGATTGTGTATGTGAATGCTGAGATACGTATGTTGCCATAAAGCTGGAAAATAAATGTCATTGGTAAATTTAAAGAAAGAAGAAGAAGAAGAAGCACAGTCCCAAGCAATGAAAGCCAGAGGGGATTGCTTAAAAAAAATCAGCATTTTTAAATAACATTGTTAACAAACCATAATCTAATAAAAAGGTTAAGAGAAATCTATTGCTGACATTCAGCACGGTTCATAACCGTCAATCCGTTGTGTCATAAATATTTTTCAAAAGCATATCTTACAGTTCATATGAAGGTCAAATTCTTCTTCTCCACCATACAGTTTCACTTTAAATTCATACTCTGATCCTCAGAAAAAAAAAAAGTCTGTAATGAGAATTTATTGTTTGTTCCATTGAATCAACACATACTAACTTTTTTCTTTCTTATTGGCAAATCTTTGTGTGCGAATTGAGTGTTGACATTTACCACACACTTTCTCGGAACACTAAATCTGTCTATGCCTCAATCAAATCACAGCACAGTAGATGACCAGTTTTGATGCGCCCCAAAACGTTTTTTTGACGATGGGTGGCGGATAGAGTGTTTTTACTCTTGCGATGTCCCCCAACTCGGGTATCGAATCAACACCGCAAGCACATCTCTGATTTGGGAGAGCAGAACACTCACTGCTGAGCTAAAAAGTCTGGGCTGCTAAATTAGCTCAGCACCTAATTAGAATGTACGGTAATTTAGGTTTTACACATAGCTCAAGCTGCTAATGGTTAAAGGTGTATTCAAGGATTTTCTCAAAAAGTAGAAGCCAAACGTCCGTTTGTCACTTTCTGAAAAATGCACATGCGGAAGATCATCCTTCCAGCTTTCCTGCTCCTCCGGGGGAAACCCCTACCCAAATGTCAGGAACGTTAGGGCTCATCTTCATCTTCATCAGTCTCTGCAGCCGGGCTCGCTTCATAGACGGACGTCCTCTTACGGGTCTCAGCCACTTTCAAAGTATGCGGTGGGATCGGTGGAGCAACAACGATGAATAACCGAAGCTCACCGGCTACATGCTACAAAAAGTACGCATGCACAGCTAGGAACGAGCATGCAGGATGTCATGATGTCAGATTGAATGAGTGGATCGAGAACCAATTGTTGATATGATTCATCCGGAAGACGCGAAAAAAGATCCTTGAATACACCTTTAAATATGAGGCGGAATATTTGCACTAATGAGAAAGGATGGGATGCGTGGAAGTTTTAAAAAGTTTTTCGGACCTCAATTTTGTTTACCAGAATCTCCATTTTGTGACGTTCTCTAATCTGATTATCTAATCATGCAGAGTTATTATTCCCACTGGCAGTCCCTTTTTATACTAATTTGCATATTTATATAGTGGTGTGGAGAGACAGTGGCTCTGGTACACCAACATTTCCGCATTGAATGTGATGTACCAAAGGAATGTCCTTGTATTCATGCGTACGCAACATTTTCTGGATTTAGCCGTACGCTGGTTTTCAAAATGAAAGCTAAACAAATTCTGAGACCCCAAGTGACTTAAAAAACACATCATCCCGATAGGCTAAAACTTCTCATCACTCCCCTCAAACGTACATCCACCGGTAATAGGACTCTTAGGAGCTCCATGAGACACACAGTAACGTCATACTTCCTGATCCTACCCCCTTTGTCTGGAGTGTGTTCCACTAAATACGTCTTTAATAATATTTGCTGCCTCCTGACATCATTTACTTGTACATTGTTGCCAGAAAAGAGCTTCTTGGATGCCTTTTCCTCTTGTAAAATACTCACATTTACTACACTGCCGTCAAAAGATCTTTGCCCTCTTCAGACTAACTTATTTTTTGCATAGTTTCCCCATTTTAAGGTTTAGGATCATCAAACAAATCTAAATGTTAGACAAAGTAGAGTGGGATGGCCATCTCTTGCCACTCGAAGGCCCAGACACTGCTGCACTTTTATTTACAAGGCACTTCCTTACTACCTTAATATTTTTGTGCCTTAATTACTCTGAAAAATGCTGAATCTCATGCACAAAATGTATTTCTTTCAGTTCCCTATGCTTATACTGAGTTGGGTAAAGGAATTTTTGTTAACTCTGCTCATTATGTGAAGAATATGCAACAAAAAGGCTAGAAGCTAATCGATTTAATTTCTTTAATGACTTTTTAGTCCAAACTGTTTTTGAGACAAGTTCCATAACTTGCACTTATTTTTTATAATGTGTTTATATAATGCCATGTTAAATTTTTAACTGCATTTTATGTTTGGCCAGGACTCCTTTGAAAAAGAGGTTTTTAATCTCTATCGGATTTTTCTTGGTTAAATAAAGGTTAAATGAACCAAAACAAATTCTGCCGACCACAGCATGTGGTTTAGGTCCTGAAGTAACAAAGCAGTGTCAGGCAATCACTCTACCACCACCGCTGACTGTTGATATGATGCTCTTTTTCTAAATTGCGGTGTTACATTTACACCAGATGTAACGAGACACACATCTTCCCGAAAGTTTGTCACATCAGTCCATAAAATACTGTATTCTTCCAACAGTCTTGAGAATCATTCAAATGTTTTGTTTTGTGCAAAAGTAAGATGAGCCTTTGTTATGTTTGGTCAGCTGAGTTTATTGCTTTGGAACTCTGTCATTTTTGTGCAGGCTCTTCTATTTTGTTGAACCCTGAACATTGACATGAACTGAGATGAGGGTGGCTTGCAGTTCTTAAGTGTTGTCCTGGGTTTCTTTATGACTGGCATGACTTGTCGTTGTGCTGTATGTTGGCCACTCCTGAGAAGGTTCACCACTGTTCCATTTATTTATATATTTTTTAATATTGGTGGATTGTGGCTGTGGCCTTGGTTCGCTGGATTCCGAAAGCTTTAGGAATTGCTTTGTCAACCTTGGACTTCAATGACTTTATTTCTCATCTGTTCTTGAATTTCTTTGGCTTGTAGCATTTTGTTGCAGCTTTTTGAGATTTTAAGCTGACTTGGTTTTTTCAAACGGTTCTATTTAAGCAATTTAAAAAAAAAAAAAATGTAACAGGTCTGGATGTAATCAGGCTTGATGTGGTTATTGAGAGTGAACTTAGCTTTCCCCAAAAATTTGATTATTGCGGTTAATTCTTGATTTAACAAAGTCGACAAGTACTTTTTCACACAAGGCCGAGTGGCATTGAATATATTTTTATTTAAAAACTGAACTTTATGTTTACTTGGTTTGTCTAATTCTGATGTTTACATGTGTTTGATTATCTTAAACATCAAAATGTGGGAACTGCAAAAAAAAATTTTGAGAAAAGGGCAAGTACTTTTTCACAGCACCAATTTGAAACAGTGAAACTGGTTACTGTGTTTTACTTAGGTTCTTGTCTTGATGCTGCTTATATATAATATAGCTTTACACTATCTTTCTGCAGATCCACTAACACTTAAAGAAAGGCTTCCTTGCAATACCGAAAGCTCTTTGGATATTGGATGTGTACAACCTCCCAGCTAAGAAGCAATTGGTGTGCCTCCATCTTGGGTTTCCATGCTGCCCGGGTGTCAGGCAGACAGGAAATGTAAAAGCAGCTGCAGTTCCAGATTGCAAAAACAGATGGAATTTTAATGCGAGTGATAGGCAATGGGAAACCTGCATGAACGGAATGAAAGCGATTGTGGAATTCATAGTGGGTGGCTATACATGTGGTGAGAAGAGGAGGAGAAATGCAACATGTTTGTTTTGGGGAGAGCCGTGTGTGGCTGCGTGTGTGCGTGTGTGGTATGGCTTGGTCACTTGTGTCCCCACTTTTTCCAAATCTCTTTTGTCCCTAACTTCTTTCATCCTCTGTTCACATAACTGTCTTTTATTCATCCATCTATAGCCACCTGCATCCACATATCTCCTTCCCTCTCTGAAACTTTCTGAATAATTCAGAGCAGCGTAGCTTGCATATTTTTGGATGTGCTCTCACTTCTGCAGTTCTAGAAACAGCCGGTACTGCAATACAAGCACACAGTCCTCCATGTGCACAAATGTGACTGCAAAAACTTACACACAAAACTTTACTATTAGTGGCACCACAGAGACTAACAAGGAGAAATAATATCCTTATTGAGAGGGAGGGAAATCCTTACAGGGCTTTTTCAGTGTCAGGGATGCATCCTTCCAGTCTCTCCTGCTTTTATTTAGGTCCATCCATCTATCCATCCATGTGTTTTCTGTACCATCCGTCCTAATAACTTTATTCTGTTTATCTAAAGTAGTAAAGTAGCATGTGGTCAAAATCACAACTTTGAAGTGTCTTGCTTGTGATCTCATGGAACAGTCTTTTCTCATTTGTAACCATCACCTACAGAGACTTGTTAACCTACCCCCCCCCCCCCCCGTGTTTGTTTTGTCTGACGGTGAACACAATTTCTCAAAAAGTTATGAACAGATTTAAACTAAATTTTGTGCTTTGCTGGGCAATGGGCCAAGGAAGACGATTAGATTTCTAGGTCAGCCAGTTAATGCACTGAACTTGAGAAAGAATTGTTTGTATTGAGATGCAGTTTGCTACTAGATAAAATATCTGCACATATATAATGTGCAAATATGGTCATAAATAATTATTGCAGGGGCTGTGCTCTCTCTCTCTCTCTCTCTCTCTCTCTCTCTCTCCCTCTCTAAGTGTGTGTGCATATGTGTTTTTAAGTTTTACCTACATAGCCTTCTGTCCATTATTGTAAACAAAAACAAATTGCATGCTGTCCTTTCCTTGCTGCGAGTTGCCAACTTCTCAAGTGGACTTTCAGATTTATGGGTGTTATTCCTTTTCAGAAGTAGCTACTGTATTCCACTCCACTTTCAAGGTGCTTGTTTTTACAAGGCACTTGCTTTTTGAGGCAGGCAGACAGACAGATAAATAGACAGACATACAGACATTATAATCAGATATTATAACTACATGTCTGATGTTTGGAACAAACTAATCAATGTCCAAATCATTAGCAAATTTGATAACTGAATAATTTGTTGGAGCCAAACACAGTTACCTCAATACAAGTGAATGCAAGAAATGGCCGGAAACTCCGTTAAAGATGGCAACTAAGTGTGAACGTTCTTAAACGGCGAAGGCTCCCTCTAGTGGTTATGTATCTCTATGTCCATGTGTCTCCCAATACAATGGTACTTCCCAACGACTTCACTTCGGGGCGACGACACACCGTTAGTGAACTACAATACAAAGGACTGTTTCAACTTTGTGTGCCATATGGCCTTATTGCTGTCACAAAATCAACTCTGCCGCAGTCAGTACGTTTCAAATAAACCTTAAAGGCATATATATTGGATTAATTGGCAAAGACTAAAATGAAGGACATTTTCTCTAGTTATTAGGGGTGGGAATATTTGAATGTCTCAGAATTCAGAATCAATTTTTGATTAGGAGCGATTTTTTATTCAAAATGATTTGATTGACAATGATTTTTGCTTCAATCTATAGATGTGCAAGGAATTGTAATGATCTACTCCAGTCTGAGTCGCTAATGCTAATTAGCGCGCTACTCGCGGCACTTTTACCACTTGAACAGTGCTCCCAATAAAGGCACACACAAAGAAATGGAAGACTGTATAAAATAATTTAAATAAAATTGATTTTGGGACATTTAAAATCGATTCTGAATCATACTAAATGAGAATCGTGATTCTTATTTGAATTGATTTTTTTGTCACACTCCTAGTAGTTATAGTTCATTTTTATTAATTGGGTTAACTCAACAAACAATTTCCCTTTTTTTTTTTTTTTTTTAATAAAAATTCTTAATTGTTTTGGTTTGTTTTCATTAACTATAATAACTTTGGTCGTCAGAGCACACTTTTTGAAGACTTGTAAACATATTTTAACTCAAACAATGAACAAAATGTATAGAACTGTATTGTACGTAATCTGTGTACATTGCATGTGCCTTTAAGAGGCGGGACGGCACATGAGTGTCTGTGCGAGAGCTGTGCCCAACAGCGACTTCTGTGGGAGTGTGCTCCCTTTGTTTTATTACTTTCACGTATGAAAAGTGCATTGGTGTCTATGGTGTCCGTTTCCCACACGCAAGGTAAATATAGCAGCGGATTAATTGAATAAATTTTCTGGGTAGAGAATGTAAAATAAAATGATTTCAAGGAGTGTTCTTCTCAAACCTTTTCAGCTTCCGACCTGCATTAAAAACTCCCTGACTTTTAAAAATACACGATGTCTAACATAAAAATCAACATGTACTTATAAATTATGGCTAAAGAACAAAACAGGCATTTTTTTTATAACAATAAAGATGAATCAGAGGGCCCTTAGCAATAAAGAATGTGCTATACGACTGTGTGAGTACCTTAAACTAAGTTTGTGCCTTGGGCTTATTACCAAGGATTTGTTGAGCCACAATGAATTCTTGTTCTGACGCACTTGACTACTTTCTGATGACTGATCCCTTGACCACGCATGTGAAATAAAGATATTAATTGACATCTACACAGTCATGACAGAGAGGTTAAAATGTCATTTAAGATTGACGTCATTGCTCTGTTGCTGCCAGCTGTGCCAGTTGACTTGTGGAACTTATCTGACTGTACCAGAAGGGTGTGATTGATTTAAATCGGGCATCTCCTTTGAGCCCTGAGGCTGTCTAAATGTTAATATATGGCTGTCTGACATTCTGCTGCTGCAGCCACTGGACTGGAGGTCGTCTTTGGGTAAAGTGTGGTGGGTGGCAGTGAGAATTAATTGAATGACCTGAAGGAAACCTAATGATTTCAGTTATTAAAATGCTTTGGCTTGAACCAACCATTTGGGACGGTGGATTCCAGTGAGAAAGACAGGATGGAGTGGACAAACAACGGGGCAGACAAGCATAGCTGCTTGGTTTAAGGGCTTTTGTCAGGCTAAATGATAAATACTTGCCCGGGGCTATTGGTCCAGTCACCTCTGCACATGTGTGTGTGTGTGTTGCCTGACAGCGCTCAAAGCTACTACAAAGAGCCAGCAGTGCACATCTGTTTGCTTGTGGCCTTTTCTTCACTCTGCATAAACACAGCCCTTCTTTTATCCCTTTTTCAACTCACTCAGTGCTGTGGCTATGTTCTCTTGTGACCATTAAATGCTATATAAGTTGCCTATTGACAATACTGATATATCGCACAACATTCTCTTGAAGCAGTAAATGCAGTGTTTCAGTAATACTTTGTATTTCAGATGTTTTTCGGGATGAGTAAGGGAGTCAAAAGATATTTGGCAAAGAGACAAATGAATGACAGCTGGTTTAATGTCAAAGAGGGACACTTTGAAATGACTTCTGGAAATGTACTTGAAATCAAGCATGAAGAATTTTAATTTATTAGCCCTATAAAGCCTGAACCATGAAATAATTGACAGAACATTCTGATTCTTTGAAAATTTAGCCTTTATTGGTCCTTTTGAACAAATCTTTTTTTTCAACTTCCAAATATGACTTTGTGCCATATTTGATACTTCCCACGAATAATCAACTGTGTAACTGCTAAATTAATAGAGCAAGGCGAGACCTGGTGCTGGACCAATTCAAGCTTAAAATTCAAGTTCACAGTAAATATATCCTATGCCGTAATTCCACATCGATGCTTCTGCGGCGCCACAAATGGTGCCTCTGTAACACTTGTCTTTACCTGCTAATTGTGACTGGACTGCAGTCACTGGATATGCTCGTGCTTCTCAACACGGATCAGTAGGTTGGAGATTTATTTTTTGAGCGCAGCCGTTTCACAGATTTGCCTGCGGGTCAGATTGTGCAGAGTTTCAATGTTTTGTGCTTGTATGGGTTCTCTGTGGATTCCTTCTTTCCTGGACTGTGAGTGTAAAGGATTGCCTGTGTTTATACGGGAGTTTCGAGATTGACTGGTGATCTGTATACTATGTACCCCGACATCTCGTCTCCAGCTCCCCTGCAAGGTATGAGCAGTATGGAACGTAGTGTGATGGATAGTCTGCCTCTCCAACTGACAAAATCGGAACGGCAGAGGAAGTGTTCCTAATTTAATTGTCTTTTTGTGTTGATTTTCCAAATTTTTCCCTTTTGAACTCTCATTGATTGTGGATGTATAATGCGATATACTGTACCCAAACTGCACTCCTAGCCCTTGTAAAACAGAAATAAAAGTTTCTGAAGTAATGTTGTCTCATTATAACGAACCATTCGCCAAATCAAGTGGGACTGTTTACTGTTAAATGCGTTTAAGAGACAGTCACAAGAAGTCATGCGCCATCTGAAAAAAGTCCTTTCAACTCTGCAATTCCTTGTGTCTCGGTCAGTTCAGCACATGGTGACAAATTGGTGCTGGCTTCTCCCAGAGTATTTTTTGGAGTGTGTTTTCCCAAGTTTTAAATACAGTGTTAAGCATCCACATCAACACGGGACAAGTTGCCTAAATAAAACAAAATAATTGGAGAAATATTTGTTTTCTGTAACGCCTTTGTTTACCTCTTATTAACAATTCTAATTCCATTACTTGATTTAATTACAAAAACATTACTTTCTCGCATAGTGTCAGAAAATTTCTTTGGTGTAAGGCTTGGGAAGCGAAAATGTATACAACAGATGCATAAAATTACATGAATCTAAAAAGGGTAAACACACTTGTAATTACTTCATGTTATTATTGAAGTAACACTGCTGGAGGAATAAAAGTGTTATTGTAAAGTGTTTTGTTTGGTCAGGGGTTCGTGGTAATGGCTGCCTGAGGTCCTTGATGATGCAGACGGATTTCCTATGTACTGCACGAATGTGCAGGTCAGCGAGAGGAGTTGGAGTGGTGCCGCCGATTTTTACTGCTTGTTTAATGGCGACTTTATTCTTGCTTTTGCTTTAAGGAAGTTATACCAGGATTTGATGTTGAACATGAAAATGGGTGATGGTATACTGCAGTTAAAATGCCCTGTCTGATGTTAAAATTCCTCAGCCTCCACGGAAGAAACTTGCACTGCTCTGTCATTTTGTAAAACCCTTCCACATTCTGCGTGAAAGACAGGAGTTGGTCGATATTCTTACCCAGGCACCTAAAAACATCGACCTGTTTCACGGTCCGCCAGTCCCTCTAGCAAACGGCTCAGAGAGAGGATGTGGTGTGTCACGGGTCTGTCATCCCCTGCAGTAGAGCTGTTTTTCTTTTCAAATTAACATTCAGTTCTAGTGAGATGAGAGAGGAGTTGGGTGGAGTTGAGGTGGAGCTGGTGGTTTTCTGTAATGTCACTCCTGAGCCTGGTGTAGAAGGTGTTGAGTTGTTGTTTAACAAAAAAAGGCAGGGTCTGAGCACCGGATCACTTCAACTCTCTGCCCATCATGATGCCTCTGTTGTTTTTCCTCTGGTGAAATTGTTATTCCATCTTGTTCTTGTAGCGGAGCTCAAATTTTTGGTCGCATCTTTGTCACCTTGCAATAATAAATAAATAAATAAATGAATAAGGAAGAAAGGAATTGTTTTTTAAATTTAATTTTGTGCCCTCCCAAATGTTCCATGGTAAAAGCCTTCACAGCTACCTACACTCTAAAAAGATGTTGAACCAATTTAAGGTTACAAATTGAATTGTTGACTTAATAAAATTTATTCAATTGGTAACACACTATTTAATTTAATTAATCCAAAGTGAATATATTAAGTTCAATTAATTATGAATTCATTAAACTTAACCCCTCAATGTTCCGACTTCATTTTGGATTAATTTTGGATTAATTTAATCCAAGTGAATATATTAAATTTAATGAACTCATAATTAATTAAACTTAATATATTCACTTTTGTTGAACTTAATTCAATTGTGTGTTACCAATTGAAGCCATTTTATTAAGTTGGACAACAATTCAATTTGCAATCTTAAATTGGTCAAACAATTATCTTTTTAGAGTGCAATATGCAAAACCCTCTTTTAAATACGGTACCACTTTTACAAAGTAATGCAGCGATGCCAACAGTTTCAATTTGTCTGTATTTTGTTGTGGACAGTTGGCACGTGTTCCACTGCTTTGAATAAGTCAAAGGTGTCCCATAGAGATAATTTTTGAGTTAGTTTAACTTGGAGACAGTGTGCCAGTAAGCGAGCGACCTGTTTGTATTTTGGGATTCTTGGGATTGTGGTAGATACATTTGGACACTATCAACCAATCGCTGTTGAGTTTGTTGATGTCATGGAATCTTCCTCATTGTCAAACTGACTTCAAGCACATCGGACTACAGGGCTCAGGTTGGCAGCCCCTTCGACAACAGAGCATTGGTTGGCTAGCTAGCATGGCTGAACGTGGTGCAGACCTGTTCCACCATTGCCTTCATGGCAGAGAATAAGCAATACTTTTGACAAGTTTCGTTATCACGAGAGGAGGACTTAACAGGAGAAGATAGCTAAGTCATGCTAAACCGTTGAGATATTGTTAAATGTAGCCAAGAATCAGAATCTGCGTTACGGCAGAGAGTGATCAACTCTCAACAGAGCAAATTAATTTGTGTCAAGAGAGAAAACATAATACATAGACACGCACAGGCCAAGTCCAAAGACAGTCTGCCATCAGAATGTATGTGTTTACTTTAAGCTTTTTAAAAATTGCCATGTAATCATTTATTTTAAACACAACTCAACTTTATTTCATTTTTGATATTGTATCTAATGTTGCAATTTAACAACAATTGCAGGTGTAAAAAAAAGGTGCTGTACATAAAACACAAAGCCAGTAATTAAAATAATACAGTCATCCATCCATTTATTCTATGTACCATTTATCCTCACAAGGGTCATTAATGTCATAAAATAACTAATAAAATGTTGTTTTCTAAATAAGATGAGTAAATTTAAGTGGGAAGAGTTTGATGAAGACCATTTCCAATTCCTGTATAACTGCAGTGCATAAAGCAAAGTCCCTGAAAGCATGTTTGGATGAATTTGTAATGGGGGAACTTGACAGCTTTGAAAACAATGCATTTTTATCATTTAGCCAATCCCAAGCAGACCACAGCTTTGTCTGGTCCTCAAATAGGACCAAGCAGTGTTTAGATAGAAATGCTGAGCGGCGTTGGACTAAAGACCCGTCTGCACACAATGATTTATCTTTGTCAGGTTTGGCAGCAGAGACCAGAGTTTTGTTTGTTCTGTGTAATGTCAGCATCAAGGTCAGCTCATTTCCATTTCAAACATCCAGTGTGTGTGTGTGTGTGTTCACCGTGTCGGGGCGTTCCCGCACACCTCTGATTGCATCTGATTGTATGAGTGATGTCTTCCTTTCCGTGTCTTTCCCTCGTTGCGTTCTCACTTCCCCCATCTTTCTTCTTTCGCAGGCTGACTATCGCTCCAGAGAGTACCTCCGTGCTCACTTCCCTGTTGCAGAGACAGGAAGCACAGAATCAAGTGGGTGAGTGAACGCAGTTTTGTTTTTTTTGCGGTCTGACGTACACACACATTTTTTGGCACCCAATTAAGGAGAGCTAATTTGTCTCAATATACGTTTAAAGCCACAGCATATGACTCATTGGGGATACTCTGAAAATCAATGTACCCTGTCAGCTTTGTTGGCAAGCATAATCATTCTCATCAAAGTTGCCATTTCATTTTAACCCATATAATTTAGAGGTGGATAAACACCCTGAGGAATTCAACTTTTGTTAAAACATTTGCTAGAGGTGTTTAAATTTCTTATTAGAGTGCGGTCAGCGACCACGGTGAAGTCAGAATCGTTTGAATCCAGTGAAATTAAAGTCATATATCACAAACACAGAGTTGCTTACATTACCAAGGTTATGATCCCTATGAGGGAATCATTTTTCTAAACCTATTCTGTACCAACATGGAGGCGTGTGCTCACCAAAGTCGTCAGCACAAGAATTATTTTCACCTATTGTAAGTAGGAAGCCAAACTGAATTGTTTCCTGTCTAAATTCCCAAGTATCTTCCTTTGTCTGCATAATTTTTAGGTAGAAGAAGTTTGATTGGACAGAAAATGTCAACAGAGACAACTTGTATGGAGGAACAAACTGCAAAAATGTAAAATAAATAAATGACTAAATCAATAAATAAATGAATAAAAGTCAAATAAAAACATATTAAAAATATAATTCGAAAATTAAAGCCCCAAAATATCTATATAGATATATAGATATATAGATAGATAACTAAATAAAAGTAATTATAAAAAATGAGAATTAAATATCAACCAATACAGTAAATAAAATTGCTCTGCTCTCACATTTACTTCAAATGAGGGGGTGGTCCTAAGCGACTTAAGTTGCTCGACGACAAGTCGCGATGCAGTGGTCAAGATAGTCGTCCATTGCTGAATCTCTCCATGCAAGCCGGTGAGACTTCCTTGTTCACCGACCCTCTCACTCGACCATTGAAAGGCAGTTTGCAACGGCGGAGTCCAACCCAAGACACGCTTAGGACCGCACCCTCAGCTGAATAACATTTTGTCGTGAATGAGTGTCTGCAATACGAAATAAGTAAATGCGAGAGCAGAGCATTTTTATTTATTGATTGATATTTAATTATGTTTATTTATTTATTTTTGTATATATTTCGACATTAATTTGGATATTTATTTTTATTTTTGAATCTTGTTTTTTATTTTTTACAACAATATATATATATATACTGTATATGTATATATATATATATATATTGTTGTTTTTATTTCCATTTATATTTATTTTTTTGGGCTTTAATTTTGAATTATATTTTTCTATATCCGTTTTTATTTTCACTTTTATTTATTTATTTAGTCATTTATTTATTTTGAATGTTGGCAGTCTTGGTCCTCCGTAAACTTGTTCATGTAGTTTCTAAATCACAATGCTTTATATTTATGTGTAAGGTACCCCATGTTCACCTGTCAATGTAGGGCTCTTTAAGTGACTGCACATTGTACAGTATGTCACCCAGGCAGTGCTCCACAAATTGAGACGTAATGATTATAGCAAACAGAACATAGAAACATAAAAAATGTAGATCTACTCAACCTTCAACTGACACCGTAGCCGATCAGTGGTCAGTAGCTCCAAATGGAAGAACGATTTTGAAGTACTGTACGGTGTTACTGCTTTTGAAATATCAAGTGTGCAGGTGTGCACAGTGTATCTCGGTGCACCCCACTGGCAAACGTAATGGGATGTCCGCGCTCATCCACTCAGAAGCTCCCTGACGTGGTGAATCCTCTGAGCGCGCTCTTATCTTTGATCACTCGCTACAAAGAGGCCGAGACAGGAAGATGGGCTTTGTGCTGAGTCGGCAGGACTATAGAAGGTTCCTCTTGGCCTTAACCCAGTTTTACCCTCTGAATGAATGAATTGGAATGAATTTAAACTAAAATAGAAATACTTTATTTTTTTTTTTCAATATACAGTGGTACTATAGTAGTAGTATAATAATAATGATTGTTAGGAAATATTGATGTATGCACATCCTTACTCTTCTAAATACCATTAGAATGAAACCTTCGTGTTTTGATCCCGTTTGTAACCTGAAACGTTCATAAATCAGGTAGTGTTTCCCATTTAAGTAAATGGAAATACAATGAATCTATTCCAGCCCCAAAACTAAGTTGCATTTAACTTTAACTAGGGAGGGGGTAAAAGTGGAGGAGGACTACAGCTCCTCTGATGAAAAGGAGTCTTCCGTAATAACATGGGGAAATCCGGATTCAAGTGTGTGTGTTTCTTTCCTACTTTATTGGTTGATTTTGGCATACTGATTCGTCCTTTTCTATCCCCCCAAAATTCCGAAAATGAGACGTCACATCATTTTGTAATTTAAAAGCTTAATCCACAACGCATTTCTTTTGGTCATTTATATAATTTTTTTCAAAAACCGAGTGGCTTGCCAACGGACAAACAGTTGTTTAAAAAAATGCAGCTACAGTATAATGTTACAATTTCAACGTCACAAATATTTTTCTCCATTTATTTATTAATTTATTAGCATTTTTTTCTTGTCATTATTATTATTAAGGATGGGCGAGTACCAATATCAAGTATCGTATCGATGCCAATACCAGCCTTAATTTAAGGTATCGATACTCACGACATTGGCCAATGCCAGTATCAGCCATCCTCTTGTGGCCATTTTCAGGAACTAGAACATAGAAATTTGAAAAATTGAACATTTCAATTTATTTCATGTAATTTTAAGGGAACAGGCTATATTGGGATATGTAGTTTTTGCTCTAAAAGAATCTGTCATTGTTTTCGGTTGAATTAAATGTGGGCTACTAGTGGTATCGGTATTTGTTGTCAGTATTGGTGACTAATCAAGAGGTGAGTGTTTGTACTTGGTATCGGTCTGGGGGTAAAAAGTGGTATCGAACATGCACAATTATTATTATTGTGTTTTTTTTTCCTGTGTTATGTTCGATCTTATCTTCTTATCTTATGTACAGCACTTTTTGTTACAGCTGTGTGTGTGTGCTTTTGTCTTTGCTACATTGTGGGGCCCATACACATGTGTTTTTCCAGGTTTAACTACCATGGTGGGGACCGACTTGAAATTGTGGGGACATTTTGGTGGTCGCCACAAGTTCAGACCTCTTTTTGAGGGTCAAGACTTGGTTTTAAAGTTTAGGTTTGAATTGGGTTATGGTTGAGGTTAGGGTAAGGAATAGGAGTAGGCAATCATTTTTGATGGTTGTGGTTAGGGGAAGGGGCTAGGAAATGCATTATGTCAATGAGATGTCCCCACGATGATACAAAGACAAGTGTGCGTGGCTGTGAGTGGCTGTGTGTTTATTGGGCGTGATCCATAAATACAGTTGAATTGAGAGTTGAGTTGGAGTTAACAAAGTAAGTTGTATGCATGTGTATGTGTCTCCCCAAATGTGGAAATTGTTCCAATCAACTCCATGCTGTTATACAAATTTCAGTGCCCTTTCCGAAAGCATTTCCAAAATGTCATGGAAGATGTTGTAAAGGCAATCAGCTCAAGGTTGGACCGATCAACTCTGTTGGGAGTATCTGCTTTCATTAAAAAGTTCTCGTGGTACAAGGGCACACACCAGAGGTGCTGTTCGGTCTAACACTGTAATCCATAACGTTGCTTGCTGGCATTTTTAAGCAACAGCATCACTTGTTGAGTTTGATTTATTGGATGAATTTCCCGCCTTGGACCAATGAACATTTGACACGACCCGTGACCTTTGCCTGTATTGTACTTCAGTGCTTACGTTCTATATTGAGTGACAAGACAGGAGAAGAGAAGACAAAATTTGTTTTCATTATTCACTTCCTGGTTTTCAACCAATCACACGCCACTCTGTAAGATGTTATACTCTGCTCATAATACAGTTATGATTGTGAAGGTTGTTTTAAAACATTCAAATTGTTCTCTAGCAAGTTGATGACTTGAATTATACTGAGCTCCATTTGCATAGACTATTTATAAAAAATCTGAGAAAATCATCATTTGCATAATCATTTTGAATGCAGTAACAATACATTTAGACAGATGAAGGTTGTACACCATACCAAGTGTCCAATTTCGATTTATTCTAAGTAACTCCATAAGTAAGTGAACAAATATTAAACATTACATATTGTTTAGTTGGCTTGGGCTAGCTCTTGCCTCTGATTGATTTAAATGAAGGCAAATTGGTGGACATATTAGGGCCATGCCTCTCAGACAGCAGGCATGCAGGTGGAGGTGCAATTGGCCACTGTTTTTTTGGCCAATAGTGTGATTGTTTTGACTCACTTGTTGGCGGTTTGGACATAAAAATGTGTTTACATTCAACAGTGTGTGTTGTACATAACTTTATATTGGGATCACCTTTCATTTTCATCATATTTAATGCACAGTGCTTCTCACTGTCGATTAATTGTTGTCATTTTTATGTGCTTATGTGTATTTTTGGACCAAACTCTGGTGTGTGTCAGAGATTCTTTCGATGACATCAATCTTGCATTGACGGGATATATTCCATCTTTGTGTTTTTTTTTTCTGTGCTTGGATTGACACAATGCCAATACATCAGAATTTTAGTCAGATTTTGAAAAGGTCTGGGTGATCTGAAAAATCCACTTTCATGTGTTTTTGTCTATTTCCGCTGCTGTAACTCATATCCAAGTTGTGCTGCTTGAAAGCAAAAATGAGAAATTGTCAATTATTTGAAGGATGCGGCATAAATCCAACCTAAAAGGCCTTTGTTGATGTTCCCTCTGAAACATTTCCTGCAATTTAAAAACACAATTGTGTTGGTAACAGGTTGCCTTGCATGCCACGCGCACTTCAAATTTCTCATAATGAGACGGATAGTGTTGGATTGTTTGCTCCAATTGGTCCCCCGATGATATCAAAAGCAAATCAAATTTAAAATGTACATGTCCTACCTCACACACACTTTCCTGCGCTCTTCTGGGAATTCCAATTCTTCCACTGTTTGCACGTGATGGTTTGGGTGCCATCTTTGTTGTTAGCTCCTAAAATATTTCTCAGTAGTTTGTGCATATTGTTGCTGCTATATAAAAAACACTTACGACCATTTTTTCCACCCATTTTTTTATTTTTATGTTTTTGGGATGGAACTGAATGCAACCCAAAAATATCAAAATAAATAAAAAAGGGGTGGAGGGGTGGATAAAAGTGTTTTTCCCATAGCAGATATAATTGTTGGTAGCGGTCTATAACATATATATATATATATATAAGTACATATTGTATCATAGCGACGGTATTGGGCAATTTGACGAATAGTGGTATTTAAAAAAAAATCTGACAGCCGATATAGGCCAAATTTTAAACCATTTGAATCTCAGCGAAGTATTTATTTAAATCTTCAGTTCACTTTATAATAGATGCTGCTGACCCTGTGAAGTAGGGGTGTTCGAAAAAATCGATTCGGCAATATATCGCAATATTACAGCGCGCAATTCTCTAATCGAGTCGAAATGCGGCCGAATCGATTTTTAAACATCAATTTTTATGGGAACATTCAACAAAACGTCTTACTTAGGGTTAGGATTCACACATTAAGCATGGAAGAATTTTTAATTAATGGAACATTAAGCCTTAATATTTGATTTCAGTGCTGTTCAAACATGAAACAGACTGCAACCTGTTTGTTAAATGCAGTGGCTCAGTTATAAGCCTGAATTTTCAGATAAAAAAATACATTTTCATACAAATCTTACAGTGTACATGTACACGTTTACTGATTATTATATATATTTTTTAATTTGAGTTTAAAAAAAATCGCAAGAATCAATTGATAGATTTGCATCAGGATTAATCGGTATCGAATTGAATCGGGACCTATGAATCGTGATATGAATCGAATCACCAGGTACTAGGCAATTCACACCCCTACTGGGAACGCTCTGAATTATTTGTTTTTGTTCGACATTAAAACAAAGAAATGTGAAGGTTATTAGGTATTTTTAAATTTTGGAAAAAAACATTTGCTGTAGAAAACTATATAGAGAGCTATGGTATTTACTTGTTGAAGTTTCCATTTAACTTTTTAATACATACTAATAACCTTGGGATCTCTCTGAACATTTTTGTTAGAAAATTAAAAGGGTGTCTATTGTCTAAGATAAATAAAAAAAAACTTCTACATTTTGAATAGTCTAAAGAACTTTCACTAAACCCCTATTAAGACATTCCAACAGAGTCAATATTAGCATTTGTATGGCCCCCTCCCCCACCTTCCACCCCCCTTTGGACTCAAATAGCGGTTATCGGCCTCCTTGACTACTAAAAATCGGTATTGGCGCAGAAACCCCCCCATATTGGTCTATCTCTAATATGCACAGTATTTTTGTATGATTATGATATTGTATTGATTCATTTTGTACACTCATTGAATGATTACATTTAGTAATTTATCAATTTATGAGTTGTATTACTTTTTTTTATTTGGTTAATTGTCATTGGTGTTTGCTCATGTAGTCCTGGTTTGCTGGCACCTCTTTGTCATAATATTTTTGTGCTTCATGTAAATTTGTAAATAAGTCTGCTCTTTCTTGTTTTGTGTGACTCTTCCCTTATTTGGCCGTGAAATGTTCACTGGCACATTGTGCTTGTCGTCGAGCAGATGGAGTTGTTTTGAATTAATGAAGGATAATGTTAAGCCAAGGATGATCTTTTCTTAATTAATGAAAAGCTAATGGACATTTTCATGTCATTATTTTAAAGTAATTTTTATTACTTGATCCTGTATTGCATCTCCCAGATGTGTCTCACGGGTGGACTTGCAAAGTCAGACATAGCTGAAGGCATCAAGTTGAGTTAAAGTAGTAAAGTAACTATACTTTATTGTTATTTTTCCTCCTAATAATTATTCATTGTATTAGTATTCTTAGTTCATGGCAATGGAGAACCAAATTGCAAAGACAGGAGCCTGAAGAGCAACAGCTTCTCTCGGATTCAAGGAAGAAGAAGGTGATGATAGTGATGCTCTTTTTTGAAGTCCTTTTCCATCCAGCCTTTTCCACCCTCTGTCTCCTTCTACGCTTCTGTTGTTCTGATGCAGCAGAGAGAAATAGCATCCATTTTCATCATACATAAAACTCTGGATTTTGCGTTTTGCCTCACCTCCCTCTGCCAGAGCGCCGCCATGCGCCACTCAGGGATTGATAAATCGCCACCACCTGCCTCATTTTTCATCAATGCTGCCTTGTTGTCGGGAAAATATTCACAATAGCCACATGAACTCCTCAGCCATGTCAAGAATAATCCCGTAGCCCGAAGAAAAGTGCACATTCCGAGATTATAAACTCTGCGATTGGGTTTGGGATAGGTTACTCGTGACCCTGATGTGGATAAACAATCTAGAAAATAGATAGAAAGAAGTAGTGGAATCTTAATAAATACAGTGTGGCATCTTAAGGCAGTTAAATGATGTCATAGTAAAGAAGTTGAGTTTTAGGTTTACTTGGATCAATTAACTACAAGTTATATAGTTCTACCAATACAGTATAGTGGAGCCTCCAAAACCAAGTCCAATCAGTTTCATGACTCTGGCTGCTTCCGATTTGTTCACATTTTAATCTGCCACCGGTGTGTCCCTTGGTTGCAGCTCAGTTCCGGTTCTGTATTTTGTTCGTCATTAATGTTCATATTTCTCCTCTTTGCCTTTTCAGATTGTGTGGAGAGATCACACAAAAGAAAAATACGTATACAGAAATACTTAAGAAGACTTTAGTTCATTTAAATCCTTTATCTGCTCACTCAACTAAAGACTTTTAAATTGGCATTGAGTTTTGACGCTACTATTTGGAACATGATTGTTTAATATAGGGTGCTAGTGATAGGTTAGTACATCATCCTCACTTCTGAGGTTGAGTGTTAAAAAGTAGTTTACATGTTTTTGCATAGGTTTTCTCTGGGTACGCCAGTTTCCTCCCACATCCCAAAAACATGTATGGTCGGTTAAAACATTTTTTAAATACTTTGTCCTTTCCCAAAAACGTGTTTATATGTCTTTTCATGTTGTTGTTGTTTTTCACGCTAGAGCATACAGAAGGCTTTGCTGCAGCTTCTGACCTGAAGAGGATGCATAAAGCAATGATAGCTATTACAAAAAACGGCCAGCAGGTGGCAGCAGAGTATAAGAGATCTATCAGGGCCATGTTGCAAAACGCTCTTTTCCCCACTGTTTTCAACAGGTTTGTGGATAATGATGAAAGTTAGTTATATTCTAATGCTTATTGCTCCAGAACGGTAACAGATACAAACTTTTTTTTTTTCTGATGAAAGAAGAGACTCAAATCTTTCTTTTGGTAGGTTCCATCTTTTTATAGCAATAAAACACAATATTATGTGGGCCTTGCAAAATCAGTCTGAATCCAGTTAAACAGCCGGGAGCGAAGGGGGTTTCTTCAGTGAAAATGGTTGAGAGTGAATGACTTAATTGGATACTTTAAATTGTCTTTAGGTGTGAATTTGAGTGTAAATCAGCGTTGTCCAAACTCGGTCCTCGAGGACCGGAGTCCTGCAGGTTCTGGATATTCCCCTGCACCTGTTCCAATGAACAAGATCGTTATCAGGCTTATGCAGAGCTTTCTGATGAGCTTCAGGTGTGTTGGAGAAGCAAAACATCTAAAACCTACAGGACTTCGGCCCTCGAGGACCGTGTTTGGACACCACTGGTGTAAATTATTGTTTGTGTTTATGTGCCCTGCAATTGGCTGGCAATGAATTGAGTGTGTACCTTCAGCTGCCACCTTAGTGAGGATAAGCAGTAGAGAGAATGGATGGATAGCTTAATATGTGGTACTGAAAAAAAATCCCAGTCATTTTCTCTCAGACACTAAGTGGTAACACCGCTGCCACATTTCGCGGCTTTATAACTGTAAATAACATCACCGGCAGCCCAGTGTTGGGAAGGTTGAATCACCCCATAGATCTCGGCAGCATACCGCTGCGTTCAGAGTATCCTCCGGCAGGAAATCGGTCACTCAAAGCAATCGAAGGACACAGCGACGGGTAAATCAATTGAATCGTCACTTGTCAGTTTTTTTCGAGTTCTCATCATGCATCATGAGTCTCTCCTGTGACCTTACCCTCTGTTGGTGGATCATCTCAAACTGTAGCTATAATACACCCACCGGTCACTTAATTAGGCACACCTGCACGTTTTAATGTAATCCAATAGAAGAGCTGTATAACATGATGATTCCTAATTTCTACAAAACCGATTTTCAGAATTCTTCTTAAAGCTTGTATATTTAATGAAATTGTATATTGCACATTTTTCACAGCAGAGAGAGAGTAATAGAACCAACTCCCAGCTAACCCCAGTTAAGCCCATACTACAATTTTGGACGCTTTAGACAAAACATTTACAATCATAGGGATAATTGGCCCTTGTGGTTGAAGAACGATGGTCGTACCTTTGGCCTTGAGACAGAGACAAAGATGAAAATGTACACATTGTGCAACTAAAGGCATGCTGCAACGAACACCAATAGCGTGAAATGTTTTTGAAAAATTGTCTGATTGTGCATCGCCATCTCACTACAGCTTTGATCACTGACAGCGAACCAACCGATTCAGAAGATGGAAAAAGTGTTTCTGATAGTGTTTAGGTCAGCAGAGAAAGCTTTGCTACCAGCCCTCTAGTAATATTGGCATCCCAAATTGGCCCCCTTATCCCAACCACAAATGTGACCACACTTTCCTATTCCTCCTTTTATTGCTGTTGTTTTGATGTGCATGAACACAGGTGCTAAATTCTATCTCAAAGGCACCCTGACAACGCGAGGGAATATAATAATGATAATAATTAAAGCAACCCAGCTTGATATTGTGTTAAGCGCTTGCTATTGACTGTATCATTGATTTCAATGCAAGCTCGACCCTGTACGTTTAGTGAATTGATGAGCCACCCTTTAGAAAGAACACTTGGAACATTTTACTATACTAGTTGGCGGATTTGCAACAAAACTATTTTGCCGGGTATCAGTGGAATCTTGTATTTCATTTAGAATCAAACCAAATGCTCAAACCGAGTTAAAATGTTCCATAAAAACACGCTAACTGTAATAAACAGGTTGAACCAGAATGGAATTGTATTTGGACTCACAAGGGTGGTCTTTTGCCAATCCGATCAAAAGTCATGTATTCAACCGGAATAGTCAGGCTGCGTTCTTTCTGCGCATGCTCAATGTGGATGTAAATATGCACTGATATCATCGTTTACACACAGAATGGCAACTTCCAACAAAAGCTTCTGTGCCATGGGGAAAATGTGTTTTGATGGAAGTTTAAAAACAAACCACAACTACTGTGCTACTGTTAATAGATGACTGACTTCCATCCTGATATGTCACATGATATTTACATCAATCTGTACGTCACATGGCTGTGAAACGGCTTTTCGGATTAACGTAGTGGCTAGGGATGCACCGAAATGAAAATGTTTGGTCGAAACCGAGAATGAAAAATGCTTGGCCAAAAACCGAAAACTTAAACGTCGAAAAAAAATCATGCCAATTTTTATTGTCATTGCATTTCTTCTTTTCCTTTTGGCTTTTCCCTTCAGGGATCGCCACAGCAAATCAGTTGCCTCCATCTAACCCTGTCCTCTGCATCCTCTGCTCTCGCACTACCTACCTTCATGTCTTCTTTAACTACATCCATAAACATCTTCTTTGGTTTTCCTCTAGATCTCCTGCCTGGCATTTGGAAACTCAGCATCCTTCTGCCAATATACTCACTATCTCTCCTCTGGACATGTCCAATCCATCTCAGTCTATCATTGCATTTATTATAATTAATTAAAATTATAATATTATTATAAAATATATATTTAGCACTGACATTTTAACAAAGCACAATATAAATTGAAATGTGCCCACACCGCAGACATGTTGGCTAATGCTACATTAAACACCAACGAGGGTTGAGCATTTTCTGGCGGTGCGATTGCACTTTATGATCAATGTAGTTCGCACAGGCTGGCACAGATGCGTGCGGCGGGACAAGGTGCGGCGCACATTCACATATTCACCAACGTTTAAAAATAAAATAAATATATTTGTTCGCACCAGCTAATCAGCTTCGGGAACGGACTGCAAAGTCACACACAGCATCCTGCACAGATCTGTCGCCACCCGGAGATAGCAGTAAGTGTTTCCGTGTTTAAAACTGTTGCTAGCAATAGTGCTAGCATTAGCTAAAGTATTTAGCATGGCCACCGGGATGCCGGTGAAAAAGTTCGAGTGGCTCTTATAAAAAAAAAGAAAAAGGGAAGGCGCTGCAGGAGAAAGAGTGGCTCACCTGTACTGCAGTACGCGGCAATTCTGTCTTTTCTCGACCCACTTAAATGTTGTACACCAAGCGACGCCCCTCTCCTCCGGTATGCCTAATGAGCCCGGAGCTGCTGTGACCGACCGATGCAAACTCACACAGTGAAAAGCCAGCAAGAAGTGAGGGGACACTCACTCCCACGTTTGCTGTTGAATTCAAACTGACGCTTGCTTGCAGCGTTTTTTTTTTTTTGCTTGCGTCACCACAACACCCGGTTTCGGCCATATTCTTTCGGCTTTAATTTTATTTCGACCGAATGCCGAAAATGGCAAAAAAATGCCCAAAATTTTCGGTGGCCGAATATTCGGTGCATCACTAGTAGTCTAGGTCTAGAGTCACAATGACGAAAAAGTCTCCATGTAAACCGAGTAGAACTATTTATAGTTTTGAAAATGCTGATTGACAAACTGTAGTTTGATGCCATTGTTATTGGCCTCATGGGAGGAATTGACTTGGATCGATCATATCCCACACAGAATGTTGGATATGTAGATCTTCATGTACTGTTTTTAAGTTTTGTGTGTGTCTGTTCATATTTTTATCCTTTTTTAGCAGTAGGCCTATTGTAATAAAGTGACATGTTTGAGCATTGATACGGGTCAAAGCAAGTCGTAGTTTGCTTGAATTTTGAAGCCACTTCTTTTAGCAAATGTGTGAGAGGTTTCTGGAATTATTAACTGGCTTCCCACCAAATAGAGCTATTCCATTTGTCCAATTGCTCATTTTAATTCATCCATCTATTCAGCCATTATTTAAACAATGAGCACACGTACTTTTCTATTTTTGTTTCCTGGATTTGTGCAGCATTTTGACTTTGTTACTTTCTGTTTTGTATTATTCTTGTTTTGGAAAAACTTGCCTGGCAGATGTGAGGATGTGAAGTGAAGCTCATCCTATGTACTTCAGTGCACACGAGCGCCTTCTGACAGGGAAAATGACAGCCAAATATTTGCTCAAGTGACAAGCTCAGGCTTTTTTGCACCTTTCACATGTTTGCTGTAAACTCAAAAATCCATGGTCTTTCTGTTTCCTGAGACCGCTAAAGACAAATCAATTGAAACAAATCTATTGTAATAAGGACCAGTCAACCTTGAACTAGAAAAGGGAGATTTTATGTTTTGCCTCCATTGAGTGGCTGTTATCTGAAGTCTTAGTAGATTCACCAGCACTTCCAACAGCCCGCTTCCGTCTGTAAGGTGCTTCAGTCAGCAAGAATGCAGAGCTTCATCAGGAGAGGGATTCTTGCTCTCAAAAGGCTTTGACACTGACTGGAGGCTTTAGACCCTAATGAGATTCCTGCCTCTACTTTGTTGTGTAACATTAAACAGTGAGAAATCTTTCAGAAAAATAAAATAATACTGATGTATAGTAAGAATTGTTTCCTTCATCTGGTAAATTAGTCTAGCCTTGGCCTCCATATAAAGTATCAAATAACCACATGCATTTCTCAAGGACATCATAGTCAGGCCCGGGGTGTAAAAGACTGTTGCAGGTAGATGGTCGATTGTTGCATCCTTTCCAGCTCACTGTTGAGACCTTTTTTGCCCATATTTTAATGCCGGTTGGTGACTTAAACTTGTATCAACTCCAATCTGGTGGTAGCAGGCGTTCTTAACTACTATTCATTGCTGAAACAACTTCTCAATACGGCACCCGACCCCACTGCCCTGATGCTCTGCTGACTGACCCCCACCGTATTTGATTCACAAAACAGATTCTTAAGCCAATCAGATTCTAAAATATCGTTTTGCCCTGATTCCGCTTGGTTCTACCTCCCTTCCATGTCTACCCTGTCGCCCACTCACACTGCGCTGAACTCGGCTGCGCTTGAGCTTGTTTATGTGCACCAGCCCTTCATCATAAATAATTCATTGCTGCAACTTCCTTTACTTTGTAGAGTCATTCTGGTTATAGTGTCTATTATGCAAAGGGGGCGGTTATCATTAATAACTGGTGAGATGAACGATCACATTGATTATATTGCATGTCTACCTTATGCAGCGGTGCATAAATAGTGTACCTTCCAAATGTATTGGGAACAGGGAAGTGTCACATGATTGAACAGCATAAAAGGGATCACACTAGTGAAACATGAAAGATGTGGTATTTCCACATATTGGATTTTATGTTTTGCTCTTCAGTCTTGCAACTGGAGTCCAGACTTATATAATGTTTTCTATAATGAATGTTTTTCTTGCAGTTTTTATTACCGACTCTATTTACCAGCTTGCCTTGTGTTCCATTGTTTCTATATGTGCTGTGGTACTAGTGTTGGTGGTGGCCTCCAGAAAGTGAAAGGTTGGCTTGATATCAAGTGCAATGAGGGGGTGTTTAACTTTGCTTTTGCAATAAGTTGCCTCTTCCTTTCTCTGCTCAAAATACTCCATTGCCACATATGAACACGATGCTCATTGCAAATGGTGTGTTTGAGACTAAGCAACATTGGTCTGGCCAGTTGGCATGAATGAGTGTAGGCATTTCTTAGTTGTTGCGACAATTTCACAGTCAAACCCTCTGAATAAAAGACATATTATTATTTTGTTTGAAGTACAGAAAACATCAATGTATTTACAATTTCATAAATTGTTGATAAGTATGTCACTGTCTGAGTGTGTAACAGACACACATTGTGTAAACAGAGGCGGCAGAACAGTGCGGAGGGCACGTCCAAAAACACACACAACTTTGATGGGTTGCTGATAAGCAACATCATTCTCAGATAGGCACCACCATATGCAAAAAATAAGGTGGGTGGAAAATTATGTGATAAAAAGGTGCAAAGGGACACATTAAAGGCAGGCCAAAAAAAAAAAGGTTGACTATTGAGAACAATTAAGCCGGTACACACATGAGGATTTTTCAAAATTTTCAAAGATTTTGTATCTTTGTCAAATCAAAGATCAAAAATAGGATATTTAATAGTTTTGGTCGTATTGTGTGTGGGGTGCGCAGATAATCTAATCAGAGCTCCCCACACACGTAAAAACTATCGTCCATCACTGGTCAACAATCCATTCCTCCAAGGAAAAGCTCTCGCATGATCACACGTGACTTCACAAACACGAAGACAACCAGGCACTTACGGGTATGCCCTGATGATTGCCGATTGTTTCCGAAAGGGACAGGAGACAGGAACAGTATTAAGTTTTAGAGTCTGCAAAGAAATAACCCCTAGATTAACCGCATGTGTGTGCGTTGCGGATCGACTACGGATCAGCACCGTCGTGCCGGAGCCCACCGGTCAAATAGACCTATTTTCTATTTTTGCCAGACGACGCATCCTTCAGCATCCGTCAAATGGCAAAGTAGCACAGAAGACATCGAGCGGGACAAGAAAACCGACGCCGTTTCAAAAATTCAAAAAAATCCACTTTTTTCAGAATAAAACACTCGCTAGATCCTATTTTGTAATCATGTCAGCAAAATGTCATAATGCCTAATGCATATTCATGGTTTAAACACCAGTGAACATGGACAAGGAGGGATTTATAACGGATGCGGAAAGCCACAAAATTATATCTGACACGGCACATCATTTTATAAGGACGACCTAAAAAAGGATGCTGCATGGAACGTCATAGTAGAAGCTATGGGAATGGACGGTGAGTTTAATCCAAGGAAGTCCACCTCTCCTTCTGCTTCTCTGTTGAGCACAGACTTTCTGTGTGTTTGTTGTTGTTTTTAATGCCACATTATGGCATATCACGCGAGACACGGCGGGAGCTGCCGGACCGCAGTTGTGCGCAGCCGATGAGTATTTGTCCATGGTATTGACGTGTCCGGAGCACGCAGTCAAAACGAAGCGGAGCGGATCCGCAACGCACACGCATACAGTGTAATCTTGGGGTAACTGCTTTGGAAAATAATTCCTGCTGCTTGGAGAACCCACCTTTATACAAACATGACATTGGGTAGGTCGGTTTCAGAGCATATGCTGTTGTCAAGAAAAAAAACAGACAGCGGGACTTGATCCCATGACCACGCTCTTGCGGGGTAAAAGCTCTAACCTCTATTTTACAAGGTGGTACACCTTAACATGCGCAGATTTGCTACTTGTAGTTATCACGCAATTCACGACAGCCACTTGTGGCTTGTAGCTACTCCGTATTCACATTGATGGATGCACTTCGGGTAGGATATTAATTTGTTTTAATTACCGGCGCTTCCTCATTTGTCATGCCAGAGAGATATTTGATTGGCTGTGACGTCACATTGACGTCACAGGCTCTCCTCGGCGTATCTCGCTGACGAAGATTTTTGTCGTAAATATTGAACACGTTTATTATTTCAAATTGTCGACCCCGACTTGTTTGGGACACAATTATTGGGACAAATCCACTCTAACACAGACCACGTTAAAGATATTCTTATAAGACAATCTCATAGACCAGAGGTGGGCAATCTCGGTCCTCGAGGGCCGCAGTCCTGCAGGTTTTGGAGGTTTCTGACTTCCAATACAAGCTGATTCCAATCAACAGGATCATTATCAGGCTTATGCAGAGCTTGCTAATGAGCTGATCATATATCAGCTGTGTTGGAGAAGGGCAACATGCAAAACCTGCAGGATATCGGCCCTCAATGCCCACCTCTGTCATAGACCCTTCTAATGTGACGTCACATTTAAGTGGTGCCCCTTGCGGTGGAGGACAGGGCATCAATGAGAGTGAATTAGAAAACAATCAGTGTGACCTAGAAAATAGGTCAAACAGTTGATAAATAAACCACCAATGCTATGGTGAACTTGTGCGCGGCCTACGGATGCTCTATTCGCTTAAAGAGAGATGAGATCATTCTTTTGGCTGCCGGTAGTGATTCTAAACCAGGCGGAAGACAGTGAGGAGTTGAGTGAAAGACTGCACGGTGGTTGGCGAGCCTACGACGTGACTGCTTTGCACCCACAAAAAGTACGAGGATATGCTCAGATCATTTTATATCAGGTAGTTTTTCTCTTTTTCATTAACAGTGGGTCATAACATTAAACTCTGATTGTAAAGTCCAAGCAGACGTGATGAGTGTGCCATATTAATTTTAGTGAAACAATCATTCATAAAAAAAAAAATCATAAGTATTCAAGTAACTTTGAACAAAAAGTTAACGATTTAACACGATTATCACAACACTTTAACTCAGGCTTTATCTCTGCTGAGAAAATGTGTCTCAAACATGCTTTGTTAGCAGCTAGCAAGCTAAAATTGCTTGAAGACTTCTATATACAGCAAGACGAGTACAGACACAAACGATTTAATGAATGACAATTTACAGCATGAAAGTAGTGATCGACGTCGCAGTAATGTAGTGTTTTTTGTAGTTTTTTTACACTTGACATATTTCCCACCTTTTAACGAAAATGCTCGCTGAAAATCAAGCTCTTTCCATTTATTTGTTATGGGGGGCTTGTCCTTGAGGAGGTGGAGCAGTAGCTAAGCAGTGACGTCAGCTAGAAGGGTCTATAAGACATAAGATTGTCGGACGTTTGACTACCTTGGTCGGGAAGGGGCAAAATCATGACAAAAACAGCCCAATTGTATGTATGTGTGTACCAGTTTTTAGTAGATGTCTCTTGGCTTCTACTCTATATTCCTAAATATAACAAGTAAGCCTGTTCTAGCAGGTTATTATATCACAACTCCTTTTCTAAGCCATGTGTCATATGAAGACAGACCGGAAAAATAACCTCTCTATCCAAACCATTTTAATTAACGAGCATGAGAGAACTTTTGGTGAGACACTGAAGAAGGAGGAACATTTTGTTCAAGTGCACTCATCACATGAGTGACAAGTAATCAAAAAATCAAGCAGAGTGCAGGCTTATTCACCAACATGTCTGAGAATAATGTTAAGTGAGACCATCTTTGTTTGCTCACGTTCTTTTTTGGATGGTTTGTGTCAGAAATGTCTCTTATCGTTGCGTGTCAGTAATGCTACAGGTACATTAGCTAGACCTCCACTCGAGCACTGTAGTAAGTAAGTAAAATCTTAATCGGATGGTCCCTTTTTTCAAGGATGACCAGACTATGTGTCAATGCAGCTATTAATTGTTTTGATATTAGAATATCCTACTGAAAATTCTAGCGAATAATCGGATACTTGGATAGAAATAATAAAAAAATATATACTTTCTTGGTTAAAGAACAATTATAAATACAGAAGACAAATGAACAACCAACTGTTTTTTATTTTTAGATAATCAAATCACAGTCCTGCCTGTTTTCGGTGTCTCCTGCCTCCAACCCAGGTGTTTCAAATCATCAGCTCATAATTACGTTCTGCCGGAGCCTCTCAGCTGTGTTCGAGGAGGGAGACATCAAAATCATGCAGGACTGCGGCTCTCTAGGACCGAACTTGCCTACCCCTGGTCTATGGGGTTAAAGTGACATCAGACCCACAATAGCGATTTTGTCAGCTCAATAGCACATTTGAGATTTTGAGTAAGCCTGGTTTATTAATAAGTGATCAGTAGGAACGGTAGCTGGTAGGTCGCTGCTAGCTAGCAGTCGCCGCTAAACGCTGGCATCAGGCGCCGTACAATACAATGTCACCGTAATTATGTCTTAGTGCTCTTAACTGGATCTTGAAATACTGACGTCTGTCGCAACAGTTTAGGGCATCTATATTGCCGTCACAAACTCTAAATACACGAGTCACGTCAGCCCTTACACCACGACGACATGCTTCTGGGAACAACTTCAAAATAAAAGCGCCACAATGCATTGATCTACATACACTACTTGGTAAGGTAAGCTTAATTTGGGTTTTGGGTTAATTGGGTTTCTCACAGCGTTAGCCATGTGTACTGTCATGCATACTGCCATTGGCTTGACTACGACTACCTCAGCGGGTATCCAAGGGCGAAATGACGAAATGACAAGCCCTAGTATTAATACACTTTTTTTTCTTCTTTTTTTTTTTTTACGATTATGCCAATTTTGTAATCGTAGAGTGTAATAATAAAATAAAATAAAACAGCCCTACTCCCAAGACTAATAATCGTAAACATCTCTGTTCACTCTCTTTATGGCCGAAAAGGTTTCACCTGAGCTATTTGTGGATCAAGTTTAGAGCAGTTTACAGCTAAGAATCAGCTCCTCCAGATATGAGTCCAGGGTTCCCAGTCGGAAAAAGTTGATTACATCCTCCGACTAGGGAGTGAAGTCCTGATTCAGGTGGAGGAGTTTCAGGTATCACCATTTGTTCACAAATGAGGGAAGAACGGATCATGAAATCATCAGACAAGATAAAGGAAGTCTGGTCATCCCTACTGGACAAAATGGGAAAAGACTGAATAGATAAACCCTTATTTCACATGCATACTGCTTTTCTAAAACCCATCTTGTTGTGATTCTCTCTAGCCACAGTAATGCCGAAAGTCAAACAACCACATTTTCATCGCTACAGTATCTTGTGGTCTGAAACGCCTACATACTTCACTGTATGCTCATTTTATCCTCCAAAGAGATACTGGATGCATCTCGCAGTTTCAAGCTCTGAGTTGATCCCTTGCTAATCTTCAGAATCAACCTCTCATCTGTGAGCTGACATCCCATCAGTAGTCCAAGTGTTGCTATCCCTCTCGCATGCACGCTTATTTGCTTGCATTCCACACTACTCCCCTGACAGCCCCTCTGCATCACTGTGTTCTTGTGCTGACAAATATGTGTGCTTCTTTTTATTATTATTCTTTCTATCTGCCATCATAATCGCTAGTGTCTTTGGCAAAAGCAACGGTTTCTACTTAGGCAAATGCTTACCTCCCCTCACGCACAAACGTACAGTATCCACACATCTTGACTCACAATAAAGAACCCACAGCCTGCAGGCTATTCACTGCAGCCTGCTATAATGCCTCGGCTCCCGCGCCATTCATAAGCTGTAATGGGTGTGTTGGTGTGGAGTAGATCAACATGAGTGGTGGTGGCTTATATTGCTTGTGATTTTCCCGAAGATACTACATCACACCCACTCCTACTCATTTGCATCAGAGGACTGTGGAGTTTCACTCCCGGCAAGAAAAGTATGTGATTTGTTGAGAAGATGAGCAGTGAATCAGTGATGTTGATGTGAGACTTCAAACTCTAATGTTGCGCAAATATGTTTTCGCTCTGTCCAGGCAAACAGTGCCAGTATTTATCGCCACATTTGCAACACAGTTGGGTAGGAGACCCTTTTTTTGTTAGTTTTTTTGTGATTCTCTGTTTAACAATCATTAGACTAAAGTGTGTCTGGATACAGTGGATAGAGTTTGATGTAATATTTTTGGGGGGATTCAAAAATAGTTTATGTACCATTGGTCTGGCTCTGTGGTTAATGCCTCGCAATCAAAAGGTCTTTGGTTCAAATCTTGAATTGCGGCCCTCCTCTTGCATTCTTCTTCCAGGTACACCAGCTTCCTCTCATAATACAAAATCAAACAAACAAAAAAATGTATGTTTAGTTCACTGAAGGTTGATTGTGGCTGTGAGTGTGAATGATTAATATGTGTCCTGAGGTTAGCTAGTTACCAGTCCAGTGATTACCTTGCCTCGAGCCTAAAGTCAGCTGGAATAGGCTTCAGATTACCCGCCAATTTAATGAAGAGCTGTATAGATGGATGGTACCCTTTGGTACTGCAATCCTGGGGTTATTAACAAAAAGAAAGGCCCCCAAAAATGGTACACTAGTTATAATTTATCCCCCATTCAATGCTTTTGACAACCAAAACAAAAAAACTTGTGCATTTACCAATTTAAAATGGCATCTACTGCATGAAGGAATTGGGCTGCCCTGCAATTGTTTGGTGAGCAGTCCAGGGTGTGCCCCGCCTCTCTCCCAAAGTCTACTGGGATATGCTCCAGTTCACTTGCAAACATAATGAGGACAAGTGGTATTGAAAATGTAAGGATGGATGGACCGGCGGTGGAAATTAGACTGAAGTACCAATTTATGAGTACTGTGAAGCTACAACGGTTCACCAAGACACATTGTTCTTGGAGTTAAAAAATGTAGTTCAAATTTTGAGGTGCATAGATTAAACCGACTGTTCACTGCCAGGATGCAATATGGGGACAGTCCTCGACCTCATAATAACTGCCCAATGTCTCAGCAACCTGAGGAGTCTACCGTTTAATTTCACATAGATATTTTCCCCATCCAATTCTCTTCCTCTCCATCACTTTCTCTGTCAGCCATCAATCATCCTGCAACTTACTGACCCCTTCACAATGCAGTGACTTGTATTGAGGGCATTGCTTTAAAACGCTTGGTGATAGTTGGTGAGCAGCTGCTCTGGTGCGGAAATGAAGGCGAGCCGGTCAGACAGATAGGCTTTTCACTGCTCACTGACTTCACCTTTTTGGAATTCATCAGTTGTCAGTGCCCATGTTGGAATTAACTGAGGGAGCCAGTTTAGTGGACAGTGAGAGACCTCAAGAGTGAAGATATCAGCAGTCAGTAGCAGTATGTGGAAATGGCCTGTTTCTATTTACTATAGACTGAAATTCATGCTTTCTCAAACAGTTACTTCGCACTTCTACTGGATGTTATGGGGGCAGGTGTGAAACTTCAAACTAGTTCCAAACATATCCAGTGTTGTGCACTGTTAAAAGGGGACTTTAAAATTTGAAATATCGTGAAAAAAAATTGAACTCATGAGTGGGGCTTCAAGTCATATAGGGGTGTATACCTTGTTTCACTTATAAATGTTAATGTTTTAACTTTGTATTACCACGTAATACATTGTGCAATTTCGATCACATATCTCTTTACAATTTCGTATTATACAGGTCTTCCTTGCGTCAAATTGAATTTGATCTATAAAAACACTTCTAACTCACAACAATCTTATCTCAATTCAACTTTCTCCACTTTAATGAATGGAAATGCAATTAATCTGTCAAGCTTCATCAAAATAACCAATAAACATTTTCTTACATTTTGTTCTCTATGAAAACATATGCAGTAATAACATAATTAAACTGAATGTAAAGAATTAAAAATGTTGTGCATCATGATTCATTAATTGCCGCTCCTTCAGGTGTGCGCAACTTGCGCAGAATAATATAATGATGACTAAGCTGCACTAATATTTATAATTTTTTTCGCAGAGGATAAAGACTATATGCCTGTGAGTATTCTTAAATTGTCTGTCTACATGTGCTGATGTACCATTTGTTTTCAAATATTTGTTGCTTGAAGCATTACAACACCACTACATAGATACTATTTGTTAGCCGGCGTCTTGCATGTATGTTAGCATTAAGCTACGTGGACATCAGTCAAAGTGCCGCTTGTGAAGTTACTTGAGTTCACTTCCACCTTCCACCTTTCAGCACTCATATCTCCAATTTTAGCTCGCCAGTCAAAGCAAAAAAAATTGTCCGAACAATGGCTCGTATCTCAAAAAACCTGCTTTAGTTTGGTCACTCTTATCTCACTGCACCACTCTACATGTTTTTTTTTTGTTTAGTTTGTTTTACAGATCAGGCTTGCAAACACATAAAATGAAAGTGTTTGCAGCTCATATTGTTGGACTTCAGTCATGTCGAATCTCTCTCACATAACTCATAATAATGATGGTCATTGATGTCCATGGATTTGATTCCACGCATCTGCTCCGCTGGATTTCGCCAGATTTCCTGCTAACTTTGAGGAGTCTGCCGTACAATTGTGATTTTTTTTTTTTTACTGTTGTTTTGGAACTAATAGCATAGGGCTTTGTGAGCACACAAGCACTTATGGGACACACATACACACAATGGAGGACGACGACCGCCAGCATTCATGGCCATAATGACTCACTTGGTCCCTCTTCTTTGCCACACACGCACCATAGTGACCCCATCCGCCATGATTCATTTCCCTGGCCGTGTGACGTGTAAGGCAGATTATTACCAGTTGACGGACTCGGCCCCTCCAAAGAGCTCCAGTGCTCTCGCCTGTGGAGGAAATGGGAAAATATTGCTCATGTTTATGGCACCGTTAGTGTGTGTAGGCATGTGTTATGTGCAGTCGACTCGTAATGCCTGAAGCCTTACCAGCATGGCATCACATCTCACAGCCTTGTTTACCGTTTGAAAATGTGCTGACTTTTTGGGTGTGTGAACACTTCTTTATGCAGGTGTCAGTAAGTGTGTTTGGTTTTAGCTGTGTCATCACATATGTGTGTAGATTTTACAGTCTTTGTGTACAGATGTGAATACTAAATGTTATTTTGGCCACAACAATCTTTTTTTTTTTGTATTATATGTCTGTCCTCACATTTCACTTGAGATGGAAAATGGATCAAATAGACTGCTGTGTCAATCTGTTCACCAATATTAATGAAAGGGAACAAGCCTTGATTACGTTACGTCTCACTGTTTTTGTTAATAAGAAGTTGGAGAGCTGGAGCATAGAAATCTGCACTCAGTTTGTGCTTCTTAGCATTGGAATTGTGCACGAGTACACAGAGTCACTGCTGTTACTGCTGATTGCCATGCAGGTGGTGTATTTGTCATCTTTCTGGGCATGTTAATGCCACAAAGTGTTTAGCATAATTTCATAAAGACATCGGATGCAGCTCAAGCACCACAGTTACCTTAAGTAACCCTCACATTAAAATGAATAGAATGTCCTCTGTCTTTCGGAGCATCCAGGTTTTTAGTAAAGTTGAAACAGATGTCGGGTTGCTGTTTGTTCTGTCAAGTGTGAATGCTATCATGTGCACCAAACAAGTGGGCCAATATGTTATTGTTACAGATGTTCACTTTTGACACAGTGTTCCAGGTGCATGAAAGCAAGTACAGTGTGCACTCACAGGTCAGACAGGTGAGCAGAGATAATTGTGCATCGATCTGTTGAAGTCTGAAAATCGACCTTTCATGTCTCTTTCTTTGCTTTGAAAGCTTCCTGAGTTGCCTCATCAAAATCTGTATCTCGGGCTTATCTTTATAACAAAAATGTTGTAGAACAGCTTCAGGGAGAACACGGTCCATTAATTTTTACATTTTTATGACACAGAAGCCATTTTTTTTTACATAATTATATTATAACACACATTTCCATTTGACTATGACCAACAATGTCATCACGTAAAAAACACGTGTTTTCTCTGCAAAGCAAACTTGTAGTGGGTTTAAATAATTGAATATGTGATAACTAACAAAGCTAAACTTAATAAAGAAGAAATATCACAACACAGTTTACAATGAGTGTTGAAGATCCATTCTCATCACCTATTGGTTTGCCTGCGCCTCCTCTTTGCCACAACGCAGTCATTTTATGCACAAGGGTCCCGGCTTGCTCCTGCCTTTTAGCATTGAATGATGCACAATCAGCCACCCTAATTTGTCTCAGGTTTGATAAATCACATTGTGTGTGCTAAATTAATCTACAATACCGTTCAAAGGTTTGGGGTCAATTCTGTGTTTCTTGGCAATTTCTCGCATGGAACAGCCTTTGCTAACATTATTGCACAAAGGTTTTTTTTAATATCTATTAGCCTTCTGGCGCAATGAGCAAACACCTTGTAAATTAAGAACACTGCCGTGATTGTTGCTGGAAATGTACACGTATGTACATATTTCACCAAAAAAACTGACATTTGCAGCAAGAATAGTCATTGACCACATTAGGTCAATATTAGATCATTGTGGAGAGTGTATTTCTGATTAGTTTAAAGTTATCTTCATTGAAAAACAGTGCTTTTCTTTCAAAAAATAAGGAAAATTCTTGACCCCAAACTTTTGAACGGTCGTGTATTTGCATTTTCTCCTCTCAGTATTTTGCGCATTTGGATCGTAGATCAGTTTCCACATCTATTTGCATGGACAATCAATGCACATCAAGGCATGTGATGTACTCAAGATGACCAACACAGTACATTACACGCATAACGATATCTCTAATGACAACCTTGAGTCTTCTTTCTCAAAACTGTCATCTGGTATATTACCAAGACTAACCTGTGAGAGGCAACACGGTGCGACAGAACTGCCAGAAAATACAGTGAGGAAGAAATTATTAATATTAATATTAATATTAATATTAATATTAATATTAATATTAATATTAATATTAATATTAATATTAATATTATCATCATCATCATCATCATCATCATCATTATTAATGGTAATAGTAGTAGTAGTAGTAGTAGTAATGTTAATAATAATTTTGCCACAAAGTAATTAACAATGCAATCAACAACAAAAAATCCGAAACAGGTTAAAGCATTAAGTCATATTCCCATCCATACATAAAGTAGTCCTAAAAGTTATTAAGACTAATAAGCTTAGTAAATACAAAATACATTAATTTAGTAGTTGTAAAGTGCTTTGCTACAGACTAGTCACAGCTGTTGTGAAAGCGCTATTTAAATAAATTTGTGTTGAGATACAAATGTGCGGCGTATAAGCAAGTTTCATAAAGTGTAAAATGTCAAATATACAAATTGCTTAATTTGATTTAGTTTCTTTTCCCTGTGAATAAGTGAATAAATCGAGGTAAAGCTAGGCGTAATACATGACCAACTTGATACATTTTTGCACTAAAGTACAAGTGTACCTACCACTGGTAATTGTGTTTGTAAATATACACTTTTTGTAATTAATTACTGCTTCATCTCTGTTAGTGTACACCCCATGTATCACCCTGCCCCATATTTAATTAAAAACTATGCATAATTGCCCATTAGACTAACACACTCCCCAAATCTAATTGGTTGAGCCATGGGCCATGGAATCACCTCGGTTCATTTTAAATGCATTGGTTTCATAAAACAGCACTCATCATTTATCTTTTTACTAACAGCCCTCCTAAAGGAAAATAGTAATCTCGACTGGTCCAAATATGTGCAAGGCTGGCACACGTGAAGTGGAATTAAGCCATATTCAATAATGAGAATGTTCTCTTGCTTAAGTAGTGTGTATTTTTGGAAAGACCACATCATAGATGGTAGCATGATAGGCAGTGAAATAAGAACAGGATGCATTCCTATTTTTATTTTCACTGCTAAGTCTGACACCGGCTGTGCTGTGCCGCAAAAAAAATGGTACACCACCTGCTAAATGGGCGTGGCGTCAAATCTTCCAAGTGATTTCTGTGATCGTCGTGATTGTAAGTCACTTTCGTAGGATCTTGTGATTTCATATTTCTTTTATTCAGCATGAAACTTCTTACAATATTTTGAGTATGTGGATAAGTGGTACAGAAGATGTATGGACGGACGGACGGACGGATATAGTCAAGTTAAAAAAATGTTCATACTGTTTCATGGGATCTTTTTTGGAAATGAAAATATGGTCACCCTAGTAAATATAGGCTCTGTTTTTCAGTTGCATAACCACCATCTGGGTTGGGGGGGGGGGGGGGGTGAATTGGAACCTTCTCAAGAACATATTTTTTTCCACAGTCACAAATGTTGCACATTAGCATTCACATTAGCACATTAGCATTTGTGTGTTTTTTTACTGCTTTGGATACAAATACCAAAAATGAGGCATTACATCACCGCTTTACAGAAAAGAAATGAGGCTTCAGCTATCAAGCCAATGTGCAGTCTCTCACTTGTGAACATGGGTCACCTAAGTGTGGCTTCAGGGCAGGAATTTCATTATTGACAGGACGAGGCAATTTCATAATTGCAAAGGGCATTTGTTATGTCCACTCTAGATATTACAACTGGCAATTTCTACCCTTTTAGTAGCCTTTTGTCACGGTAACAGTTGATGTGTTATTTGCTCTTGGGCCACCCTCTTCACACTGACACTATCCTTACTCCACCTCTCCTTACTGTTATTGTCTGCATAGTGCACTGCAAGGGTCCTGGGTGGCCAGTCAGTTTACCAAACTAGCTGCACTTGATGAAGCTGCCGCATTGTTGAAAAGCAATAATGGAGACTGCTAACGGCCTCTTCTTTTTACGTGTTAGAACACACACACAAGCAATTCACTACTACTTTAATACAGACCACTGTGTAGATGTGGTTCCAAGGTTGTCACAGCCAGGAGTGACACTGGTGTACGTTCCCAGTGCTCATAAAATGCTTCTTATGGCGTGCGTCTTAAAAAGCCTCTGACAACTAAATCCAACTCTTAGCCTGCGTGTGTGGTTTAATATCTAAGCCCGGCGGAACTGCTTTTACTAATAGGAGAAGGGGCGAGGGCGGATCTCTAGCGCCTTAAAACCAGATGCTTCGGATAGATGGTGGCTCGTTAACCTGGGAAGGTAACCCATCTAGGGGAAGGTAAACCCTGATCTTAAACCTCCGCTGCCTTGCGGAACACCCGGTCACGGGAAAGGCTTCGGGAGTCAACCCTGAGGAAAAATCTGGAGTCGGAGCCCCTAAGGCAGTTTATTGTTGTGCCCAACATCGTTCTGGCAGCTCCTGCTACGGCGCTGGTGCCGAACAGCCCTGCTGTTCCTTTGGATCCATTAGTGACGGCTGGCTGACGCAGGCACCCCGAGAGAGTAGAACTACACATTCTGCTGGCAGAGAAAGGGCAGTAACGAACAAAGGGAACATGGAGTGGGCTTTGTCGTGAAGAACACCTTGCTGAAGATGGTGAAACCAGGCAGCAATGGCACTGCACGACTCCTTACCCTCCGCTTGAACTCCACTCAAGGCCCAGTCACCCTTGTCAGCGTAAATGCCTTAACACTGGCAGCCACACCAGAGGCAAAGGACGAGTTCTATGACAATCTCACAACTATCAGAAACATCCCCAACTCTGAACAACTCATTTTCCTTGAAGACTTCAATGCCAGAGTTAGTGCTGACCATAACTCCTGGCCCTCCTGTTGACAATAGACAGCGGCTGCTCGGGTTTTGCACATTACTTGATATGTGCATCACAAACTCGTTCTTCAAGACCAAGCCCCAACACAAGGTTTCCTGGCGGCATCTGTGCTCTAAGCATTGGCACCAGCTGTACTTGATTTTGACCAGGTGCACTTCACTGAAGAACGTGCTAATCACCCGTGACACAGACGAGAAAGAGAATCTGTTAGGCAGAAGTGGGAAGAGCTGCAAAACACCATTTACCGTACAGCCTTGGCCACCTTTGGGAGGAAGACCTCGAAGTCACAGGACTGGTTTGATGCCAAGCTGACCAAGATGACCCCCGTCACAATAAGTACCCAAACGAGAAGAATCTTCAGAATCTCAGACTTGCGAGAAGCAAAGTTCAGCAGACGGCTCGGCGTTGTGCCAACGAGTTCTGGACAAAGCTCAGTCAAGACCATTCTAACAGCTGCCATAACAGGGAACATCCGTTGTACGTACGATGGCATCAAGAAAGCACTCGGAGCGGCTCAGAGCAAGATGGCCCCCCTCAAATCATCCACTGGGGAGATTATCACAGAAAAGAATAAGCAGATGGAGAAATGGGTAGAATATTATTACTGCGACCTCTTCTCCAGACAGAACACCATGGCACGGTCAGCCCTTGAAGCCATCGACTGCCTGCCATCCATGGACGAACTTGACGCCGACCCAACCATTAGCGAACTTATTAAGGCCATTGATAGCCTGGCCGCTGGCAAGGCACCAGGCAACGACGGCATACCCCCAGACTTTATCAAAAACTGCAAGACCACCTTACTGCTGCCATTGCACAACATCCTTTGTCAATGTTGGAAGGAAGGTACCGTACCACAGGACATGAGGGACGCCAAGATCATTACCCTCTACAAACACAAAGGGGAGAGAAGCAGCTGCAGCAACTACAGGGGCATTTCCCTCCACAGCGTTGTTAGTAAAGTCTATGCACGAGTTGTTCTCATTGTCTACAGAAACTCACCGAATGTGTCTACCCCGAGTCTCAGTGTGGCTTCCACGCAGAACGATCAACGGTAGACATGATATCCTCCATCCGCCAACTCCAGGAGAAATTTAGAGAACAGAACATGCCCCTGTATGTCGCCTCACCAAAGCATTCGATCTGGTCAGTAGAGAGGGCCTCTTCAAGATCCTGTCAAAGATAGGATGCCCACCAAAGCTGCAAAGCCTCATCGAATCGTACCAGTATGCAGGGGATAGTGCAGCATGACGGCAATGTCTCAGAGCCATTCAACATACGCAGCGTAGTGAATCAGGTCTGCCTACTTGCGCCAACCCTCTTTGGGATTTTCTTTGCTATGCTCCTTCAGCACAGCAACAGAGGGAATCTCCCTGCACACAAGATCAGACAGCAGGCTTTTTAATCTCGCCCGCCTGAAAGCCAGGACCAAAGTACGTGAGGCTCTAATCAGAGACATGCTGTTTGCAGACGACGCTGCAGTTGCAACCCACACACAGCAGACCTTGATGGACTGCTTCTCCCAGGCATGCAAGGACTTCGGTCTTACCATCAACCTAAATAAGACTTATGTAGGTATAACATATTGGCGCAAGGCACGGAAGCACTACCAACCATTACCATCGATGATTACGAGCTGGAAGTCGTGAATCAATTCACGTACCTGGGGGCCACGATCAGCAACAACCTCTCCCTTGATACAGAGATCGACAAGATGATCGGAAAATCAGCCTCCACACTCGCTTGTCTCACCACACGCGTGTGGGAGAATCCTAAACTCTCTCAAAACTAAGATGACAGTGTACATCACCTGCATCATCAGCACACTGCTCTATGGGAGTGGGACATGGACAACATACACATAAAAGAGACTGAACTCCTTCCGCGTGCGCTGCATTCGCCACATCCTGGATATATCTTGGCAGGACAAAGTGCCCAGCACCGAAGTTTTGTCCCACGCCTGCCTTTCTTCCATGTTCACTCTACTAGGACAGCGCAGGCTCCAGTGGCTAGGCCACATCCACCGCATGGAGGATGGCAGAATGCCCAAAGACATCCTCAGCGGAGAACTGGCGACTGGTAGAAGAGATGTTGGTCACTCACGGCTGCGCTTTAGAGACGACACGAAGGCCCTGGAGATCAACATAGAACGCTGGGAGGAGCTTGCAAAGGACCGCTTCGAATGAAAAGACACTCTGGCCAGACGACTCGAAGCGGGCGAAAAGAGACTGACTATTGAAGCAGATGGGAAAATGGCCCGCAGGAAGAACCGTCACACCCCCCGGCACCAAAGAGACCACCCACAAGTGCGAACTGTGATAGGGACTGCCATTCACGCATGGCCTGTTCCGCCATAGACGATGCTGTTCCATTAAAGCCGACGTTTAGGATTCTGTTTCATGGTCATCATAGACCGACAGAGGCCGAAAGTGTAGATGTTCACATATTATGGTTATGAAATTTATATGTTTAGTAATTGTTGACCGTCTTGACATGCAATTACAGATTTCAAATAGGGCCCTGCCACTCTTTAGTTTGGAAAGGACTGGGTTCTTTGATTGAAACATGTCAGAAAATAGTTTTAAATGTTGATCAGTTTTCCCAAGTCCCAGCTGATGTCCACGAATGCCTTGTTTTGCTCAACACACATCAGAAACCCAAAAAGAAAACAAAAATATTGGAGAGGTTCAAATCGGAAGTTTTGGACTTTATAAAATGGTATTTAAAAAAAACAAAAAAACTTTTAAACCTTTTCACTTTCTTTTCTTTTCAATAAGCTTTTCCTGAAATTTTGGGTTCAGTTTTACCACATTTAATTATCTGGTTAGGCGTTTCTGTCATTGTGTTTTACCCCAAGCAAAGTGCAAAAGAATGATCGTCATAAACAATTAGTTTTTTTTGTTCACATTTCATTTTATATTTTGCTTAATTTAAGTTTGATTGTCATAATGTGTTAACAGATGTACGGTATTTTTTGTGACTAATGCCTCTCTCTCTCTCTCTCTCTCTCTCTCTCTTTTTTTTTCAGAAAGTGAGTGATGCGGCAAAAGGAACTTTGAAGATCAGCAACTTTGTTGTACAGTACTGCAAAATGCAGTGCAAACGCTGTGTGTGTTCGTGTGTGTGTGCGTTTTTGAGCTTTTAAGTGCAGGTGTTCCAAGAAGACACGTTCAGATTGTCTTAAGTTTTTATGCACTCGCCCTACATTTAAAGTGGATATGGGTCAGCTTGACTCTTTTTATATACTGTTCTCATTACATTTTTGGGTCAGTTTGATTTTTACACTGGGTGCCTTTTCATTAAATAATAAATTACCCTAATATTCTAGTCATCTATAAATATGCATGGTCGTGTGGTGGGACAACTACATGGAATTATTTCTTATTGTTCTTAAATGACTGCAAGTGGTGACTAACATAAATAGTAAGAGAGCATATTGTGTGTAATGTGTCATCAGCAAGTGGCTCTTTTCAAATGAGTCAGACTTGGCAGCTGGCAGCTGCCAGGCGGTTCCGTCGAGGTGAACGGAAACCAAGGACAAGGTGGGGGTGAGTGAGCTGACTCCGCAGGGATGAGATCCAAAAATAGAAGTGGTCAGATGGGGCAGTATTGATCGCTAGGAGGGGTCGGGGATCAACACATGACTGCTCCTACATCAGAGAGTGGAAGGTAAATACTGTACACTCATTTTGAGCAGAAAAAAATGGTTTACCTGTTAGCATCGTGAACTAGGTGTAAAAATATCTATATTAAGCTAAAGTTTAATTACTGCAATGTTGAAATGATTGACACTAATGCTGTTGCTGACCCAACATTCCCAACCAGTGTGCGGCGCACCATGAGAGATTATCAGGAAAGTATTCCATTTCACTTTAAAAGTATTATTTATTAATTGCAAATATGTATTTGTTGTAGATGTTGCAGTAAAGCAGAAGGTTGATTAATAACTTTTTGTATCCAGTCTTTGTGACATTTTAGTTGCTGGTGTGCTGTCAGATTTGTTTCTAATTTAAAATATGTGTTTTGGCTTAATAAAGGTTGGCAAACTGCTTACTAGTACACTATGCAGGTCACTAAACTAATTTATGAGTTTGCTATGGTAATAAAATAAACACTGTTATTATTACAAGGCATTTTTTCCCTATGTATTATTGCTGTAAACATTATTTACTACAGCAACAGTGATACCATTTTTTATTTATTTTAAATGCACATGTATTATTAATATACAGTATGTATTTATTATCAGATGTTTTAAACATGAGCAGGGGAGTATATTTTTTTAATGATTCTTTGACATTTTATATTCAACAAAATAGATCATTTGTAAGAATGAGGTAAAGTGTATTAAGACAAACTGCATTGAAACCCCCTCATTGTCCCTCTTATAGTGAGTCATTGTAGCAGCATACTTAAAGGTGCATTGTGTCGTTTAAAAAGTTAATATTAAAGCTTTTTCTACATCATACATGCTCCACCAATGCCCAAATGAGTACGAAGAGCCCTGACTGTTTTACTGTGACTGCACCTATCATTAATTTCCCTCTATAGTAGAGTGTGCGGTCCCACACACTCCACAATTTTTTAGGGGAGTGGAGGGGCGGAGTTTTTCTTACCTCATTTGAAGTCATGTCTTCGTTTGTCAACTGTGGCTGTCGCTTTAAGATCGTGCACGTACTCGCACGCGCACCATGAACGAGCCTGACACAGATGCTGCAGTTACGCTTTGGGCCAGAGGTGGCAGTCGCGAGTAAAAAAGTGACAAACTGCACAAAGATCCTTTAAGCCTTTTAAAAATAGTATTTTTTAATTAGAAACTCACAATTTCGATTTTATCATAATTTTTTATTGAGAAGAAATACAAATTTAATTACACATGAAATAAGAGAAGTATTGATTAAATAATAAACTTATTTGTGAAAATTTACACGGAATTAAACCTTTTGTAAAGGAAAAATATAAAACCGCAAAACGTCTGAGTAAAACAATAACAAAAGTCACAATTCCGTTTTCAAGTAGTCTAATCAAAATACTGAATGTCTTTAAAGTGCACACAACTTGGATGCAAGTCATGATTAAAAAAAAGTAGAAAAAAAAGCAGCACGTAACCACTGCTAGTGACTAAGTAAAAAGCTCTGAGTCATTGTGTTTGTATTTTTTCAGTCATCCTACTGGGTGGCACATGCAGTACTGTATGTTGGGGGCACATAAATAATCATTCGGGGCTTCAACAATCATGGTGGTGATGTGCTTCCACCATGTAAATCCTACACTCCCACAACGGCGCAGAGTTCCCTCTCATAGATCCACTGGCCAGTACTCATCTGCGGACTAATCAAGCCCTAAATGGTATTGGTTTGAAGTTTTAATTTTGCGAGGCTGTGAATGTGTGCCCGCAACGAGCAAATGAAAATTACAAGCTCTACCTTTTCAATATGTAAACTAAGTGCAGGCTCACAGGACGTTTTCAAAAACAGGCAGACAACAAATTGTATAATTGGTTGTTTGGGTTCACTCTTTGTATAAACGCAATTAAAAACAAAAATGTTCACATCCCCTTTAAGGAGTACACACGGTGGACAAGCAATACCAAGTGCTGAAAGTTAGAGCTTATGGTTGCTCCCACTTGAGCCTGAGCATTTTCCTCAAAAGGGTACTGCATGGCCATTTTTGAAGTATTTAGTTCCATCCAAAAGAGTGTGTGCTTAACAATTCATTATTTTGCAGTAGTTCCGGCTGCTTACCCACCGGTCTAAGGCGAATTGTTGATCACATGATCTGACAGGTTCTGACTGCAATTTTGTCCATTCTGACATCTACACTTACTCGATTTTCCTCCGCTCACTCCCAGAGGCCCAGAGCTCTTCAAACTCCACTTCCCTTTTGCATTATTTTCAGTCCGAAGATTCTGACAAAGGGCACAAAAGCCTTTTGTTCTCCTATGACAGCGCTTCCATTTTTCAAACCACTTATGAGTCCAATCTTAGTGCTTTTTGTTTGTATCCGCTCCTAATTGAGAAGTTGAATAAACAGATGGATGTTGCAGGAAATGTATCTGGTGGATTTCACTACTTTTAAATGTTTCATTTGACTTTATTACAGTATAATCATTCTAATCCCTCAAGGGGAAATTCAACTTTCACTCTGCTGATAAAAAAAATAAATCTCATTCAACGATCTGGATTGTGTCAGAACTAGATAATTCATCAGTAGCAGAGTTTTCATTGTTTTCACATTATTATTGCAAGCAGTGTTTAGCTTAAGTCTGATTACTGCTGTGTGTATTTGAAAGGAAACACATGACTTTTTAATTGTTTGTATACTGCATTTATCAAGCTAATTTACATATTATCAGTCGTCGCCCACCACTAAAGATTCAGAGCCATTTTTGAGCGACAGCAGGACAACACACTCTGAAACACTACAAAGCTAAAAGGTATATTTCGCCCTATATTTGATTCATCACTATTAATTTCTGTTAAGAACTATAAAACGATGCACAAATGAAATCTGTTAATTTCAGTAATTAAATAGATGCTGTATGAAAAAATAGCATTTAGTTGTCATTGTTGCAAACCGTAAGGTGACAAGTTGACAACCCATTATTTGTATTATGTCCCAGACCAGCAGCATCTCGAGTAAGACGCAAAGAGACGCTTTATAAGTCACCTTGAAAATCGAAGATTGACACAAATGGGCAACCTTCAGAAGCTGCAACAAAAGACAATGAGCAATAAAAAAGTGAGAGTAGCCGTTGGTTGGCAAATAAAGGACAACATGGTTTAGTTAGAAGTAGCCTCGGGAACATGAGGAAATACTTTATGTGGTGAACTGCAACACAGTTAGGTCAATTGTGATTCTACATGTAGACATTTAACATTTAAGTTCACTGATAGGCTACACGTGCCTACTTTCATCCGTCAAGAAGTTATGATGATGTTAGTTGCAGGGGTATATGGACAATGACAACTGTTTTTCTTTAAAAAATAAATAAATTACTTTTACTTACTGTATATCTCACTTCATTTGGATTTGAAATGGCGTTTTTATCCATCTCAGACGGCAACCATTTTGCAACTTGTCGACTAAGAATGACATCACATTTGTTCAGGGCTCAGGTAATGAATGGCCAACATGGCTTACCTGTGTTCTGGGTTCGGTCATGTGACCTTCACAAACTGAGTTTGAGACATTCATCCATTTTCACGGAATCTTGTCGTCAGGGTTGTGGGTGACTGAAGCCTTATCTGCTCCATGAAACCTGGCAATATCCTGCATGGTAGCAGCCAACCACTGGTGTATGAATGTATGCGTGAATGGGTGATTGTGAGGCTTTGTAAAGCACTTTTATGTGGACACCATATGGTGTAGATAAAGCGCTAAACAAAAAGCAGTACATTTGTGTGAAAGGCGGTAGCAATGGATGGGTCGTCAGCCAATCACAGGCAATGGTTGGAGGCATTTCATTCAAATGTCTTTCTTTTGTTGATGCTGTCACATTTTTGAGATTTCGCCTCAATTATTTAAACAGACACATCTGGACAGTGGATTTTCATTTCTTTCTATGGTTGCTTTTTTGGCTTTTATGTTTTGAAACTTCTTGTGTTTAACTCATTCATTGCCATTGACGGCTATTGACGTCAAAAAAGGATTTGAACTATTTCTATTAGTTTAACATGTTTTTCAACTTTTAACAAAAGTATGAAAACCTAGATTTTTTATTGTACATTTAGAACAGATATAAAATTTGTGATTAATCATGAGTTAACAATTGAAGTCATGCGATTAATTCCGAGTAAAAAAAATGTATCACCTGACGCCCCTAATTTTTTATAATCATCTCGTCAGGCGATAATTTTTTTTAAAATTGTAATTAATTGCATGACTTCACTAGTTAACTCATGTTTAATCACAAATTTTGTATCTGTTCTAAATGTACATTTTCATACTCTTGTTAACAAAAGTGGGGGGAAAATTAAACTAATAGAAATAGTTCAAATTAATTTTTGACTTTTATAGCCGTCAATGGCAGTGAATGAGTTAAAAACATGCATATGTAAAGCTTTTTTCAGTTTACGTATCAAAGAATCTTAAATTACACTTCACTACTGCAGAGGAGGGGGGAAAAAGTTCACCTCACTTTCATTTTTTTCTCTGTATTTGATCACAATGTGTGTTTCAGTGAAGAGGCCAGGTATGATAGTATGTTTCTTATTTGGGAGAATATCATAAGATACCTTTTAGACTTCGCCATTCCACCCCCTCAAAAAATCCAGAGCTTTTCCATTGAACTTTATGTACATTGTATGAAGTAGATGTTTTGCTGTTAGAAACCTCATTATTCAAGCTCCCACACCAGATGAAAGCAGACAATGTACATGCAAAATAGTGAGAACTTGCTGACAGGATGGTACAGTGACCTCAGCTATATTATAAGAACGTAGGAGCAGTTGGGAGTAGGCCGTGTAAACTGACGGAGTGCGGTTAGCGGAAGATGAGTCGCATAGCGTACAAATACCTACTTTATGCCGAGTCAATCACTACAGACCACCAGCTTCATGTGGTCTTCAGATTAGCTCAAGAGAGCTTCATTGAATGGGTTTCCATGGCCAAGCAGCTGCATCCAAGCCATTCATCACTAAAAAACAACGCATAGCGTCGGATACGGTGGACTAAAGCCACTGGACTTGACAGAAGTGGCGGTGACCAATCACAACTCTTGATCTGGCAATCTGATGGACGAATATGAATTTGGCCATTGCCAGGAGAACATTTCTTGCCTGATTGCATTGTGCAAAGGCACTTCATAGTGATATTGACCCCCTGGTCAGTAGCTAAATGGAAAGGAGAGGCCAACAGTACCTTGGGGGCGGACCAGAAGAAGGATGAATGTCATTATGTTACATACTCTATGTGTGGTTTGAGTGAAGTGCGAGATTTTTTTCTTTTCTTTGAGTGCGCACAGGGCTCTACTGCTCTCCCTTTGAGACATGAGAGCAGTAATTGGTGAGAGGAACTGACAGGGAAGTTAGCCTCTGTCATGGATGGATCTGCTTGTGGGCTCATTTCCCATAGCAGAACACCCAAACATATCATTTAGTAGCTAGAGTGAGATCAAGAGAGCTAAAAGAGGTACTGGTAAAAAATAAAAATAAAAGTATTGTGATTGTAGTTTAAATGATGGTGAGTCAGTTCTACACCACTGCAAACAACCACTTGAATACACATTACATTGATAAAATAATACCTCTGTGGAACTGTCAATCATAACAGAAGATTATTATATTTTTAAAGGAAGAATTTAAAGACTGCACCTGTGAGTAGCTAGCATGAGTCTGGCTACTTTGTGCAGTTACTCATTTAAAAACAAACCGCTGCTTTCCTATACACTTTATCGCCAAAATAAACATTCAGCCAAGCTGCAAGCTGTCGTGCAGAAGCGAGGCACAATTTCTGCGGTCCATAAAAGGATAAAAAAAAAAGGTTATATTCTTTTAAAGTTTGCTATCTGTCGACAAAAAAGACTATCAGTTTATTTTGCTACTTTCTTTGAAGTCAGTTTGCGGCATTCTAATATGGTAAACATTTTTTTTAAAACACTAAAGGGTAAGAGTATGGGGGGCACGTATCGCAGGATGGTCGGATGTTGACTTTTAATAAGGTGTGTCGGAGTTCTGGATGTCGAGGGGCATGAGTTCCATAAGGTTGGAATGGTGGTGGCAAAGGCTCTGCCCCGCAGTGCCGTACTTTGTCTTGCTGATGTGGGTGAGAAGGTTTGCGTCCGCAGAACAGACGGTGTGAATGGCAATTAAGAACAATATTCAGGTATGAGGGAGCGAGATTGTTCACAAGTTTGTAGGCGATGAGGAAAATCTTGTACTTGTGACATTGTTGTATAGGGTGTCGGTGAGGATGATGGAGGTTTGGTGTGATTGTGTTCCCTGGATTGGGAGCAGGTGAGCAACTTGGCAATGTGTTTTGTGCATATTACATTATTATATTATATAATATATTGGAGGACAGTGGAAGGGGAGATATAGGGCCTTATTTTTGTGGACAGGTGCCTTTTCTCTCAGCATAAAAACGGGCACATCTTCATTTTCAAGCTGGTGCAAATCTAGCTCATCATGTTTAGGAATTTGGCAGACCACCATGCTGGGTGTTTTCTTTTACACGCCCCCAGCCCACCTGACAATTTGGTGACAGAAAGTAGACTCGACTTAGACCAGGTGAAACCAGGTTCAAGTCGTGAATGATCCCGATGGTGCAACAGGATTTTTGTGGATTTGGTCGAGGTGCAAGCAGACAGATTGGTGCATGTAATTGAATTGTACTTCATTCATAAATATGACTTCAGCGTGCTTCGAACCCTCTAAATCACTCTTGAAATCAATATATTGAATGCATTATTATTGTGATCATCTTTAATATATTTTTCAAAGCACCCCTGTACCACGCCACAACTACTACATTTCACACATTTTGTCCCGCCCACTTTTTGGGCAAGGCCTACCTTTCCCCCCCATCTCACCCTGTCAATGTCATCGATGGAAGGAAGCAAGCATCGGTTATATGGGGATTCTGAAGAGGCGGAGTTTAGTTTTAGTTATTTACTGATTTCTCCAAAACAAATGGATGAAATTAAAAATGCATGCTAATATCATTTTCCAGAAAAAAATAAATAAAAAATATAATAGGGTTTTTTCCTCCGCCGGAACTTGTGGAGAACTTTTCAATTTACCTTGGTAAAATTCAGTTTGCGTGTTTTTCCACCAACAACAATTTCCAGGGTAATTAAATTCCCCAGGGAGCATTCGAGTACTACCTCAGCAGCAGGGTCTTGCTGAGACAGGCTGGAACTTTGAGGGGGCGAGCTGCACTTGGAGGAACAAAACTGCCAAAATTTTAAAAAATGAATAAATAAATAAATTACTATAAATGAAAATAAAAACGGATATAAAAAATATAATTTAACAATTAAATCCCCAAAAATAAATATGAATGGAAATGAAAATAACCAAAAAACATATATGCATAGAAAAATACAAGTAAAAACCGACATTCAAAAAATAAAAATAGTCGAACTAAATAAAATAAAAAAATATATATAAATTGATTTAAATATCAATCATTCAATAAAAACGCTCTGCTCTCACATTTATTTATTTCATGCTGCAGACACTCAGTCAAGACAAAATGTTATTCAAATTAGGGCGCGGTCCTAAGCGTGTCTTGGGTTGGAATCCGCTGTTGAAAACTGCCTTTCATTAGTCTAGTGAGCAGCTCGATGAACAAGGAAGTCTCACCGGCTTACATGGAGTGCTCCAGCAATGGACGACTACTATTTATCTATCTATCTATCTATCTATCTATCTATCTATCTATCTATCTATCTATCTATCTATCTATCTATCTATCTATCTATCTATCTATCTATCTATCTATCTATCTATCTATCTACACTATATATATATATACATATATATACAAAAAATATTAATTAAAGGGATGAGTTAAAGAGTTAACTCAAACAGGTTGTTGGCAGCTGCTTATCGACAGATGAATTGCCACTAACAGCAAAAAATATAGCATTTCTAATCATTTTTATGTTGAGAAAATGAAAGCAAAGACACCATCAAACATTGCAATTCTGTCTCTCACACAATCTTCTGACAATCAATAAAAGTAGTTGCCACTGCTAGTAGCATCAACTGAATATGAGAGACCAGTCATCGTGACTGATTTATTCTTCATCAAAACTGCTGGGTAATCACAAGCCAATGAAATCTTTAACCATAGTATCAGCATGACAACAACAAAAATGTTCTTTCAAGAATGGCTTGCAGACTCAAGATATGAGAAAGACGTCAAGTGTGGATGTGCTTTAGCTTCACTGTGCCGTCGCACCTCTATTTAGGCTCCTCTTTACAGCATGAAGCTCACACTATACTTTTACAGGCGAGGCTCCGTGTGTCTTCTTGATGTTTGCATCTAAACCATCTCCTGTCTGTTTCATCATTGTGAGCTTCAGCAGTGAGCCGCATGACTTCTTCTTGGCTGTCATTCATTTGCCGAATCATCACTTTGATTCTCTTCCTGTCTTCTTCCTCCCTGGAAGCACTGAAGAAAAACTCAGTTTATCTTGCTTATGTAATGACAACTTATTTTTATGTTACATAATTTTCCGGATACAGCATAACTCAAAGCAATTTCTCGGCCAATAAGATTCACTGAAACAATTATGTTGAGCCATTAATCAGGAGCACAAATGAGCCATTTCATTTGGCCGATTTGAATCAGACAGCCACGGCGGGTGGCTTGCTGGTTTACAATAGATTCTCAGCAATAATTCAATTCTGTCGCACAGGTGAGGGAAATATTACCGTCACCTTGGTTGCCTTCTGCCATGTTTTATACAAGTGTACCAGATGCATCATTCATTCATTGTCTGAGTTGCGGCTTCCTCTCCACATTTTTATACTTCTGTCTAGATGTGTTGCATCACGCAACTGGACAGGATAGATAAAAAAAAAAAAAAACTACTCTATCTCTGTCTCTCAGAGATACTAAATGCAGTAGCAACGATAATTATCCTTTGAAACGGTAACACTACTTTGTTTTTAATTGAATCACAGTTAACCAGTACCTTTGCCACTCGGAGCTGGCTTGTGTGTGTGCGTGTGTGTGTGTGTGTGTGTGTGTGTGTGGTCTTGTTTTTTTGATACAGTGGGGCCAACATTCTGGGATTTCACAGAGTTGTGGGGCCCACCTGTCCATGTGGGGCCGTTTTGCTGGGCCCCGCAAGTTTAGATCTCTTGTTGAGGGTCAAGACTTGGTTTTAGAGTTTAGGTTTGAATTGGGTTATGGTTGAGGTTAGGGTAAGGAATGAGGTAGGCAATATTTTTTTATGGTTGGGGTAAGGAATGAGGTAGGCAATAATTTTTTATGGTTGGGGTTAGGGGAAGGGTCTAGGAAATGCATTATGTCAATGAGATGGCCCCACAAAGATAGTAAAACAAACGTGTCTGTGTGTGTGTGTGTGTGTGCGTGTGCGTGTGCGAGTGCGTGTGCGTGTGTGTGTGTGTGTGTGAGAGCGAAAGAGAGAGAGAGATAAATGCCAGGTCTCATGATGCGACTCATATATGTAACAGTGGCCAAATACTTTGTTGTCTGACAGCGTTCCGGGGAGGGGTCAAAGTATCTGACTGCTCATAGTCATCAACTTGAATCTCAGATTACATCATATTTAGCTGCCCACATTGTACCTTAGTACCTCTGTTGTGGAAAGTAAACTAAAAGTTTACGACCAGTGGGAAAGAGTATACAGAACTGTATCAATCCATCTGCTACGTTTACCACTTGTCCTCTCTAGGGCCGCGGCTACGCTGGAACCGATCCCAGCTGACTTTGGGGAGGGGCATGGTACGGACTAAACCGGTCACCAATCAATCACAAGGCCCATATGGGCAAGCATTCACACTCACATGTGCAACGAGAGGTCATTTAGAGCCTTCAGTTAACCTCAGAAGTGTGTTTTGGGTATGTGGGAGGAAGCTGGAGTGTCGGGAGAAATCCCACGCAAACAGATGTTGCTAACTGTGAGGCAGACATACTAACCATTATCTTACCGCTCTGCCTTTACTGCAGATTGGTCTTACAATACAGTTTCTTCATCATTGAAGCACCTAAGCCAGATGTCTGTCTACATAGACCAAAACACACCCTTATAATTTATACCAGAGGCCCCCAACCAATCTGCGGTCCCCACTCTGTCAATTACTTTTAAAGGGCCAATATAAATAGGGCCCTGTGATGACATAATCAAGAATAATGATATTACGGGGACCAGCTGTGAGCGTCAACATGAAATCAGACATGATTGTGAACTTACTTTTGTACGTTGAATTAATAAACAGAAAGTAAAAGAAACAAGAAGTAAACTGTGGCTGAATGCGCAGCGAAACACGCAGCTGATGGACAGCCATGACTTGGTGTTATCTTCCCAATACAAAACTGTTTCGACAAGATTGTTATTCATATTTGCTTTCTGGGGCAGTATCTCAAAAACGACGTGGAGTAAATGAAGCCGGTGTGCCAGGTAAGTCCTCAAAAACGGGTAACACAACAATACAGTCGAATCGTTTAAACAAGTGGAACAACGTGTGGGAAGCATGATAATGTGAGAGGAGTTTGCGTCGATGTATCATTAGCAGTTCATCAGCTAGCCTGCTACGAAGCAGCCGTGCAGCCACTGAACCAAAACAGCAATCATCTTTTGATCATTGCAGCGCACCTGGGCTGACTGGCGCACATGCGCTCGGCATGAAAATAGGCACATCTCTAAAATTCTCTATCAGTGGCGGCTGCTGGCCATTCAAATGAGGGGAAGCGCTCTTTTTTTTAACGCCTCAGACAGATCATCCAATCATCACGCAGTAGCCAAATGTCTGTTCCATAAAGCCCCACAGACGTTGATCGCCCGATGGGTGGGAAAAAGCCCAGCATTTATCCAATGACCGTCCAGTTTTGCACAGTGGAACAACCCACTCTACGAAGCATCGTCCGACTGTGTAAATAAATAAATAAATAAATAAACAAAAGTGCTGTGGGACTGCAGGGATGGATTAGAAAGAAGGTGTGTCAGTTATTTGTGATAGGTAGCTGATTCTGAACAAAAGATGAAAGTATTATAGCGCATAAATTGTACGCACAGCCGTGCATATTTCCTCACTTTATTTTTTTTTAAGGGGAGGGGCATTTAGGGGAAGATGAGCTTCCCTTGCACTCTTAGAGCAATCTTCACTGATCTCTATTTTCATGGCAAAAATCGGTGCTGTCTTGCGCCTTTCTGGACGTTCACAGTGGGTGCAAGGTGATTTCAAATTGCGTACATGACATCATCCCCAAGGGGAGATCTTGAAGTTTATCTGGCATACTGTGCTCATTCGCTTCCTGACTCTGCGATTTTGACAATTAGCTAAACTAAGAAATCTGTACAACAACATGGAATTGGTGAGCTGATCCTTAAGTGCTCTCGACAAGATCTTCTCTAAAAGGAGAATTGGCTCTGGTGAAAGTGGAACTTTCATGTCTGGATATGCGCAGGATAGTTGGGGACAATGGCGGCCACTGTGCCTGGCCTCACTGGAAGTTGAAGACGTCGAAGATCTTTACGTAATCGTCGCTGTGGTGGTCGGAATGCTTCTGCTGGGGCTTGGAGCTCTCTTGCGTCATCGGATGCTGAGAAAAATGGCAGAAGAAAGCAGTAGAAATGTCTGTGCAAGCCTGCCTGTCCAAGGCCTGTGATGACATATCACGGGTAAGAAATGACCTTGCAGCGGCCAGAACGAGAATGGACATCGCCACAAAGCTGCGCAATCTGGAAAGGATTGCACGACGTGAGGCAGCGGTGAACAGGAATCAAGGTGGAGACGACACCGACTGAAGGTGCGACTGGGCGCGGGCTGGCATGCATCCTCAACTATCCAGCGCAACTGGACTGGAGGATCAAATCAACTTTCGATTAACAAATCCTACTACACATGAGAAAATAAACTGATGGAAACGCACACGTTTTATTGGGACTGAACGACAACGATGTGGCGCAGTGTATTGTATTTTATAACAATGTATGAATCAATATCTTGATAATTAAGTGTCTTAAATGTAAATGAATAAACTTTGGCTTCATCCCGTCAGCCCTTTTCTTTTCAGATGTAACGAATATATGTTGTATTGTAAGCTGTTGTGTTGAAACTGTCACAATAATATATCCGAAAGGAAAAATTAATGAATAAAACAAACTGTGTACATTTTTACCCATTCGGCATCCATTGCAGCCCGATCATCCTGAAAGGGGGATTACCACATTTGTGGTCCCTTCTCAAGGTTTCTAATTTTTTGCCTGTTGTTGTTTTATTGTTTTTTTTCCCCTTGCCCTCTTGTGGTTCGATTAGGGGATGTCGTTGATATTTGTCAACTCTGGGCATGTGTAGCCCTTTGAGACTCTTGTGCGATTAAGGGCTATATCAATAAACTTGACTTGACTTAACAAACAAACCCAGCAAACAGACAAAACAAAACAAACAAGCCCTTCTCACTCTGCAAATGGAGGCCGCTACGATTGGCCGTGAAAACGCTTTGTTCCATCCCTCAAAGGCGCAAACGCCAATTACGCCTAATTCTACTGGCACAAAGTCTACGTAAATACCGAAACAAAGAAAACTCCTCCCATGCACACCGTTAGACTGTGCTGTGTGCCAAATAAGGCCCAATAAATAAATACAGATGAAAAATGTTCCTTTTTGTGGTTCTTTTGTTCATATTAAAAAGAAAAATGTCCTTATACATAACAGGTGTCGTGTTTTATTTTATTCAACTATACATTTTGTTTTGCCGAAATAAAAAGGACATTTTATCGTAATTGACTGTGCTTGTTTTGAATGAAAATGGCTCTTTTAGTGTTAAATATCACAAAGTTATCGAGTGTTGAATGTACCTTGGGCTAAGTGAAAAAGTATAGCAGCTATTTCTATACAATTCTATCATTTTTATGCAAATTGGTGAGACCACATATTTGGGACTGAATTATAATGTGTGCTGACATTTTCCTGAAGTGAGCCTCTTCAAATTGGTGTTGACTCAATTGTACAGATGTTTACTGATGACTTGTTTCCACCCTGTCTACATTACAGCACAGAAAGCTAATGCTGGAAATCTGTTGATGCAGAATGGGGCCAAGGCTTCATTTGACCCAATTCACACACAACATATGTCTGCAAAATGTCATGAGTTCAATGTGCCGCCATCTGTGTGTGTGTGTGTATGTGTGTGTGTGTGTGTGTTCCTGTATACCTATAAATATGCAACGATGAACTCGCAATTGACCTAATTACACATTCTTTAGTGTGGTTTCCAGATGGAGGCAAGGCAGGTGTGTGTGTCTGTGAAAGAGGAGGAGCGATATAATGTGAATAAAGGAAGAGGCTACAAGTTTAATTTGACACGTATGTACCCTCTTTCCCAGGAGGACATATGTAGGAGGGCAAGGAACCTGCGTCACTGAATGGCAGATTTGGGCCAATTAAGCTAGCTCGAGTTGAAACATGGACTTCATGCAAATGTGCTCTCATGCACACACACATATTGTTCACACACTGGTATCTCATGGCAACACCCTGGAGTTACACCCTCACCCTCCTTCATACATGCACACACAAATGTTTGTCTCGTGTTTCACGTTTCTGAGCCACTTAGGCAGGTACTCGGCCTGTTTTGTATCCACACAAACACACACATTCAATTTTTATGCACAAACATTCACCGCAGTCTCGCCCTCCCTCGCTCTCTCAAACCCACATCCACTGCACCACTCTTGCCTTTTCCTTGCACTCATTCAACATTCACACAGATCTCCAACTTTTACCCTTCAAATGAGCTCTTTTTAGTCCCAGCGGAGAACTCCAAGAGATTCCCCTCCAGTGTGAGGAATCATTCAGGAATCTCTCTCTCTCTCTCTCTCTCCCCTCTCCCTCCCTCCTTCTCTCTCTCTCTCTCTCTCTCTCTCTCTCTCTCTCTCTCTCTCTCTCTCTCTCTCTCTCTCTCTCCCTCTCCAAACTCAGTGCAACACGCCCAGTCCTCTCCCAGCAGGGGGGACGGCTCGGTGGCGTTCACTGCATGGGATAGTGTGTTGTTTCACAATGATGCATGCAGAATATTAGATGAGAGATTTTGGGGTTTGTTTTGATTGGCTTTTTGTTGTGAACGTTCGCCTGCCGCACCACACACAACCGCAACACAAATGTTCGCTCCCGATTCAGTCGTCCTCAATTATTCATAAACCTATTGCGGTGCTCGGCACAGCGAGAGAGGGAAAAACGGCGAGGGAAAGGGGGGGAGGCAGGAAGAGTGGGGGGCTTTCCTAGGAAAGGGAAAATGTAACTGTCGACAGTGACGGAGTGTTTGACTAGGAACAGCCTGTCAACCTCTCAAACCTGTGCCCTCTTTTGTTTCCCCATCTGACTCAAAATATGCCTCATTACATCCACTTTTCATTTCGTCCTTGACTCCTGGTTGAAGTAATTCCGAGGTTTCCATACTCTATTCTCTCTATGTGTTGGTATAATCACCCGTCGTCAGAGCCTTGATCAGAGGGCAAGTCTTGCCATTGCAGCCCGTCAGAACACACGCACGAGATATGAGAGGGAGCAGGGGGTATCAAAACCAGGCCGTTCCGGGGAAAACGACCGCTGACCTTGAATATGTGATCGCTCACCACTCTTCTCCATTGGGAGGTTACATCATCTCATTTACAGTCCACACTGCTCTCCTCTAGACTTTGAAGTGAGGGGTGTGCGCTCCAAAAGATGAACCCCGGTCTGTATTTTTACCATTCGGCCGACCTCAAACCTCTTGGTCATGTCGTCAATGCTTTTTTTTGTTTTTGATCACCTCTAAGATCTTGTCTTATCTTAACACAGACCACTGCAAGGCTTCTCCCCCTCCCTATTATGGAAATCACTTGCTCACCTCTGGTGAATGGTCCATATCAGTGAGATATGGGCTGTAACGTGTTCGAGAGAGAGAGAGAGAGAGAGAGAGAGAGAGAGAGAGAGAGAGAGAGAGAGAGAGAGAGCGAGAGAGAGAAACCAGGTAGGGGGTAACAAGAAAGTGTAAGAATGCGCGCTGAATGAAGGAAGGCAAGCAGGCGCAATGGGAAAATAAAGAAAGAGCATACGACTGCCGGCATTGTGCTCATAGACAGAGAAATAAAAATGATGTAGGTGTAAAAGAATGTGAGCGGCAGCAAAAGAGGAGATGACAAATGTGAAAGTACTGAGCAAAAAAATCTACAAAAGTGTAGAGGAACTCAAAAAAAGTATTTTTCCAACATACAGATAAAAAGAGAGTATAATCAATAAATAATCAAGCTGTGTTTCAAAATTGCCTTTTTAAAAAATGGCACCACTGGTCATGTAAATGTGTCATGGGGAAGAAATTGAAAATTAAGTATTTTTATTTTATTTTATAAAAAAAATAATAATTCGTTAGGCCTGTGTCTTGGACTTTGAATTTAAACAAACACTCCATTTTCATGTATGGAAGCCTTATTTACTTAAGGGGAAGTAATAATAGATGCTGTGAAGATTACCAGTTATCACACATAAATAACAGAACTACAAAATCATTACACCTGTGTTTTTGTGTTCAACAAAAAATTCAAAATAAACGAGACATACTGTACACTTTAAAAAGAGAATTGTTGACTAACATAATTGAATTATAAATATATACTTATATATATAATATTAAGTTTGATTAATTATGAGGTCATAAAGTTTGATCATTTGAAATTATTAAAATGACTATATTAATTTCGGATTAATTTAATCATGTGTTACCACTTGAAGCAATTCAATTAAAAGATCTGTGCAGTTTGTCACTATTTTACTCGTGACTGCCACCTCTGGCCCAAAGTATAACTGCAGCATCTGTGTCAGGTATGTGCACGATCTTAAAGCGACAGCCACAGTTGACAAATGAAGACATTACTTGAAATGAAGTAAGAAAAACTCCACCCCTCCCCAAAGAAACAGTGGAGTGTGCAGGTCTGTACACTTTACTATAAAGGAAAGATAAAAGCTGATAGGTGCAGTCAGAATAAAACAGTCAGGGCTCTTCGTACTCATCTGGGCATTGGTGGAGCATGCATGATGTAGAAAAAGCTATAATATTACCTTTTTAAACAGCACAATGCACCTTTAAGTTGGTCAACAATTCTCTTCTTAGAGTGTATAAATCATGAAATACGTTCATCTGTTTAGTAATATCACTTTTAAAGTGTGCAGACATGTGATTTTGTCATGTTTACATGTACAGCATGGGGAGCTAGTGGTAAGCATAATCCGCTTCACAGTTTTGAGGTTGGGGGTTTGAAACCAGGCTAAATCCGTTCTGTGTGGATTTTGTTCTCACTCGTATGGGTTTTCTCCGGGTATTCTGTCTTACCACATTACGAAAACACACGTTAGGTTCGTTGAAGACTCTAGATTGTCCATTGGTTTGAATGTGATTGTGAATGGTAGTTTGAAGTTTGTGACTGGGTGCTGACCAGTCCGGGGTGTATCACCCTGCCTCTCACCCAAAGTCATTTGTCATATGAACCGGTGGAGAAAAGAGAAGAAAAAAGGGATCCTACAGACGTAGACCAAGATTAGGACGAATACATTTGTTTATTTACAGAAAAACTCTTAAACAAAAAGAAAACAAAAATCACTGGTACAAGGCCAGGATAAAATCGACCAAAAAAAAAAAAGGACTTGCAAGAAGAAAAATAAGTTACAAAAAGCACTTGCAAAAAGAGCAAGGAGAAAAGTAGGACAATTTACAAACCCGTACGTAACAAAACAAAACGTAGTAATTACTTACACGCGGAATATCAAACAGCAAGACTGAAAGGCAAGGAGACTGATGACAAACTTGAAGCATAAGCAGTGAGCAAAGGCAAAAATAATCCGACAGTTGTTGAGCTGGAGCTCAAGCCTTAAGTAGTCCCCTGATTGCCAATGTGCTGCAGGTGCGGTGCAGCAGGACCCCCCTCATTCAGGCACTGAAACACAACAGAAGAGAACTGAGGGCAGAACCATAACAATTTGGAATTGAGACAGGCTGAATTAAATGATTGCATGTGTGCTGTGTCAGGACTTTTTAGAGGTATGCAATCTGTGCTTATGTTGAAACAAGTTTATAATTTTTTTAAGCAAGCCAGTAAAGGCAGAACAGGGGTGCAGTTATTGTTGGAGAAATATATGTTAGAGTTGCACTATTTTGGAGGGTATACTTTATGTAGCATAACATAGAGAGCAACACAAATTGATACTGTGTCACATAGACACTCTATATAATTTACACAGCGTATGGAGGAATCCAAGATGGCAGAGCCACTCTATCAGCAGCCGTCCTCAGTGTGAACAGAAATACATCTCATATTTATCTGTGCTGCAAAACAGATAAACCGCATCATTACGGAGCTCCCTGTGGATAGATAAAGAGCATCTGTCAATGGGTGATTCTTTTCGTACTTGACACGCACGCTTCTGCAGTTGAAGGCTCATTCAGCTTCATTTAACTTCCACCAGCAATTTGCAAATACAAAGATTGTACCCAGATTTGTACCTTAACATAAATATTTACACAATTTTGAAATGAGGGTGTTTCCTGACAAATGTGTCTTCCGTGCTCCGGAGGTTGTTGGCCATTACTGTTTCAGTCACCGTTCATGCAATCTCTGTGCACTACATTCCATTCATTAGATACAGCATCACTTAGGACAGTGCATGTGCACATCATTAAGGATCAATACAGTTGCAAGCATCACCGTCACTTCACAACCTGATCTACAGCTGTCATTCCTAGACAAACTCTCTACAGCTCTGACATTCCAATCTCATCTCTCGTCTTCCTGTTGGGCGTTTGCATGTTCTTGTGTGGCTTTTCTCTGGTGCTCACTTTCCAAAAACATGCATGTTCAGTGAATTTAAGAACATGGCAACTGGCGTGGGTTTGTCTTTGTATGGTTTGCATGATTGTCGAATTGTCTGTCCAGGTTGTGCCTTGCATCTTCCCCAAATTAATTTGGGATAGGCACACGAGGCCAACACTACTTGTTGTTGATGTTCTCCTGGTTTCCTTTGTGACTTCCTGGATGAGTTGTCACTAGTCAGGTTTCCATCCAACTGTTTCAGAAATGTTATGTGAATTTTGTGAAAATGCGCAAAACGGACATGCGACTTATGCCCGTTTCCATGCGCTCTTCTTTTGCGAGTATGCGCCGCGAGATGACGTTGTAGTGACGGAACTATGGGACAATGGGAAGTTCCAGGTGGGAATGTTGGTTTTGACGGACTGAACGGAAGTAGTTTGTCTCATTGGCTTCCCTCCCGCATGTAAGTGAAGTGTGTCGTTACATTGAGAGAGCTGATTTTAATAAAGCCATCTAAAATTGCATACATTTTTTTTCTTTACTTAATATTAAAAAGAATCGAGTTTCTTTGTCTCTCCAAACATATCTTACTTTATCATCCGCCATTTTTTGTGACTACAAACGAGCGTGCGACGTATATCCGGTCTTGTAGTTGCTTATTTTGAAAAACCTGTCTCCATCGCCAAAATGCGCATTTTCTTTTTTTTGATACGCTTCAAAAACCACCCCCTCCAAGCGCAAAAACTTTTTTGCAAATTTTGGGCCTTTGTTCTAATTTCTGGTGTTTCCATTCAGTTTCTTTTTCGCAATTCTTGAAAATTTTAATCAAAACAGGTGGATGGAAACCTACCTACTGTCCTCTTGGGCAACTCTTATGGACTGGCCACTACTGGGAAGATGGCCACCATGCTTTCACCATTTGTAGATAATGGCTCTCAACATGATTTACTGGAGTTCCTACAGCTTTAGGAATAACTTTGTAACCTTTTCCAAACTGACAGATATCAGTTTGTTTTTCTTTTTTCTCTTTCTTTATATCGTGGCATTTTATGCAGGTTTTTCTTTTGGCCAGACTAGCTTTATTTATATGAAGTGATTTCTTAATTGAACTAAGCAAGAAAAAGTCAGTGGAAAATGAACTCAACATTTTGTGATTAGCCTTCAGGCTTGGAGAATCCAGGTCCAGAAAGTAAAAACCCTGAAACAGTTTGGCTTCTACTCAACAGGTGGAGACGAGATTGTATACCTGCCAGTCTAATCAAAGCGTCTGTAGCTACAGCCAATCTGTGGCATTGTTTTTACTTTCTGGCCTTGGAAGCCCTATAGTTAAGTTTTGATTTACCAACAGGGGTAATACCCTTTTCAGGGTCAGGTACCTTTGAATAGGTTTATGTTTACTGTACTTGGGTTAGCGTTGCCTGATATTTACTTGTGTTTTATGCTCTTAAACATTAAAGTGGGGGAAATATACAAATAAAAGAATTTGAGAAGGGGGCACGTACTTTTCCACTGCTTTATATATACAACATAAAGTGGTTCAGTGTTGAGAGAAATGTCAAGCATATACAGTATATACAGTTACATTAAGATATTGTGCAAAACAACAGCTCATTTTACACACATTATGATTTTTCTTGTTTATTTTATTGTGAAATTGTTATTTTACAGTCTACACCCTTCACACCTCAGAAGGCTCGCATTTTTCTCAATCCAAACAGTTTACCCACAAATGCATATTTTTCACTCCAAAATTCCCCAATTTATCTCCAATGGCAGATTCAACAATACACATCGTTTAAAATTGACATTCATGACATTAAGCTAATTAAATTCACCTTGGGCATGATTATCAACATGCTAAAAATTACTAGTCACCAAAAAATTACCCATAATTGAACATTTAGCACACCAAAATTTCCCATTCATTCACAATGGCACATTTAACATTACAAATGTACATCATTTCAAATTGAAATTTAAGAACATTAAGCTCATTCAATTCACGTCGGTGATGATTTTCAACACGCCAAAATTTACTATTCACCAAAAATTTCCCCATAATGTACCATTTCCACCCCAAATTTCCCCATTCATTTCTAATGGCATATACCGTATTACACATTTACATAATTTCAAATTGATATTCAAAACAGTTCGCTCATTCAATTCACCTTGATATTGAACATTGGGTACGCCCCTGATTCACTCCAAATAATTCCTCTCGGCCTTCACACTTAGATAACTTGACGCTTTTAGGAGCTCTGACCAGAGCATTAATTGGAACTATTCTATACTAACTAAATTATTTTGGCCGCAAAAGCAGTTTTTGCAGGGACTCACAAACTGGACATTTTTGTTGTGCAAAGGCAGATACAGGAAATGACTCAATCAGTATCTTATTCATATTTTGCCCCCCCCACACACACACACACACAATCTCTCTGCTGCTCATTGATTAACCCCCCTCCCCCTTAAAACTTCTCCTGCCGAGGAGACGTCTCTTCTGAAGCCTGTCACATTGTCACACTCAAGTTGAGGAAATCCTATAAAGTACTCTGCAGCTGGTGTGGATCTATGAAGCCCACTGAGACAAGTGTAGGACACATATAAAGAGGGATGTTTAAAAAAAATCGTTTTATGTCCTGACTTGTGGAGTAGCCTCCTGCCGCGGTCTACATCCACTTTGATCGCAGCCTGCCTAGGAAACCTCATTATCCTCCGTGAATACTTCCTGGAGGACTCTGCTGATCAGTAAATGCCACAAGTTCCCTTCCCTGCTGTCTCACCACAAAGAGGAGAAGAGCAGCAAGATGACGATCTATCTCTATTTCTCTCCCCTGTTCTCAACATTCACGCATCTGCGGAGAATCAGAGTATAGAAGAAATCACTCATTATGCACTTATTGTATAATGGAGGAAATGCTCATTCTTTCTGCAGAGAGACACCTTAAGGCGTATTTGTTGAGCACGGCATCTCTAAACTCTCATTACTGCTACTACAACAAACATGCGGAATAGCTGCACTTGTGGGCTAAAGCAGTATTTCTTTCCTGCCTCTGCCACAGGGGACAGCTAATGAATTAATGAGATGTCAGCATATATGTCACGTCCTTATCCACTCAATCACCTCCAAAGACAGACAACCTCTGTAAAGGAATAGATACGGCTTTGTCCCTTGCGGGCTCTTTGACTTTGAGAAAATATGTGGACAATACATTAATCACTTTTATTTTGAAATCGATCTTATTACGGATTGAGATTTGGCTACATTATATGTTTTGGGTCAATCACTGATTGAATGATTAGTTAACGCGTTGATTGATCGACCATACTGAAAAACGGAACTTCTTTGATGTACAGTATTCAACCAACACGATTGATTCAGCCAGTCACAAAGCACATAAAATCAGATTTTTGCAGGTAGTTTCATATCCGATTTGGACAAGATGCGTCTCAGTCTGATCAGCTCGAAACACTCGGAACAGATTTGACTGTCCGTGACATCACTACGCGTGCAAAAATAATTGTGTCCGCACTACCCGGCTGTTTCCTCGCATGCTCGGCAGTCACTCGCCTTGACGGCTCCACTGCCCCTTCGGCTCCTGTCATGCTCAACCGGAAATACAGTGACAGTTTACTTCTGTCAGTTCTTTACACGCAACCGGAAATAGCGAATAAGTGCCCCAGCCGTAGCCTTAGACATATGGTTGTTAAAAAAAACAAAAAAAATCTTGACGCACTTGTGAGGAACAGGAAGTACGGAGCAGTAAACAGCGTCACATACTACACGTGCCTCCGTTCGACGTCGTTGCTACAGCAACCTGTCGGATGGGTCAATAATGTGGCTCAGTCTGAACAGGGCCATATCGGATTTGGACACTTGCTAAAAACAGTCTGGACAGTCAGCCCTAAAAATCGGATTTAAGGAGAAATCTGATTGGACTCAGATATGCCTGCAGTCTGAACGCAGCCCAAGTCTCCTGGAGATAAGGTCTGTTTGGAACATGCAACCTTTGACTTCAGATGTGTTCTTCAGCTGGAAAAAGCTGTTTTAGTGATTTGATATAACTAGTAAAGTGTGATCTAAATCTATCAGCACACCAAGGTTTCAGACTTGGTCTTTGTTTTTTTAAATAGTGACTCCAGGTATTTAATTGACATCAGTCATCTTTCCTGTATTGCCAAAAACAATTGTCCCAGTTTAAAGGTCCAGGTCCAATTGGTTATTTTTGTTTTAGACAGTGACACAGCACCTCCATTAAACTGGGGTCTATTTCACAAATCAGGTTTAGTGAGAACTCTGGGTCAACAAACCCGGGTAAAAAAACGATGAAGCAGAGGGCGGCGCCGCGCTCTGCTTCCCCATTGCCGAATGATCTTGGCTAAAAAGGGGAGGCTTGAGATGGATCTATGATTTGCTAACACGGAAGCATCCACGGCTCTCATTTTCAAGAAGTGGTTTAATGGCATCCACTTTCAGGTGTTTAGGAAACTCTCCTGGCTTAAGTGACCAATTGATTATTTGCTGCAACTCCGTACAGATGTTGCAATAGCTTTGAAAGCTGTCGCCACAGTGAATCTTCCTCTTCATTCATATACTGCCCTCTAACACCAGCAAGTATTTCCTCATCACATCCATGAATCTCCTCTTTATTTTCCTCTTTGCCTCCAACTTGATGTCTCCATTTCCTGAAATCTTCAACTGATATTTAATGTCCCTCCTCTGTACTTGTCCAAACCATCTCAATCTGGCCTCTCTAGCTTTGAAACCAAACCTTTCAGTATGTGCTGTTCCTTTAATGAGATCATTCCTCATCACTCCCAAAGAGAATCTCAACATATTCAACTCTACACTCCCAGCTCTGTCTCCAGTTTTCTAATCATTGCTAACCATCACCAAGATATAGATGGCTGATTTCGCTGACCTTCAACAAACTTTTCCTTTCACTTAAGATGGTTCTGTCACAGATCACCCTGGGACTTTCCTCCACCCACTTCACCCTGCCTGCGCTTTTCTTTTTTCACCTCACTCCGGCACACCCCATTGTTCTGAGCAGTTGATTCCAAGTACTTGAACTCATGCACCTTCTCCATCCACTCCTTCTTCTAACCCAAAGATCTCCAAGTTTGGTCCTCGAGAGCCCCTATCCAGCCTATTTTCCATATCATGACCAAACTTGGAGACCCCACTTCTAATCTTACCATTGCACTGGCCTCACTTTCATATGTACTCTCTCTTGCTACAACTGACCTTCCTTCCTCCTCTTTCCAGTGCATACCTCAACTTCTCTAAGTGCTCTTCCATTTGCTCCCTCTTCTAAATGCAGATGACAATGTCATCTGCAAACACTGAGACTGCTGATGACTCCTGCCTGACCTCATCTGCACATCACCATAGCATTAAAGTCTTTGAAGTCATTGAAGACTTCATGGATGTCATGGAGTACACCAGGGGTGCTCAAGTTCGGTCCTCGAGAGCCCCTATCCGGCCTGTTTTCCATGTTTCCCTCCTGCAGCACAGCTGAATCTAATGATCAGCTAATCAGCAAGCTTTGCAGAAGCCTGATTTTTTTTCTCTCTTCTTTTGCCGTGAGTATGTGCATGTGCGGGTGTGTGTGTGCATGCGTGTAAGTGTGTATTCATTAATTCACCTAAAACTTATTAAAAATCCCATACCGTTCACCTAAACCGAATACTTCAGAATCCAGCTAGAGTCGTGAGGTTGTCAGGAGACCCGAGGAAGGATCAAAGAAAAGAAAGGAAAGTGAAATCCAGCATCGACCAGACATCACCTTCTACCCACCGGGTTACCAACCAGAGTCTTTCACCAACCCCAGAAACATCTAAATTCCAACAAATTAGGGGGACCTCTTTGCAGAAGCCTGATAACGATCCTGATCATGAATCAGGTGTGTTAGTGGAGAGAAACATGGAAAACCGGCTGGATAGGGGCTCTCGAGAACCGAACTTAAGCACCCCTGGACTACACAAACATCCTTTTCTGCCACTCTAGATTTCCATTGGCATCCCTTTTTTCACAATCCATAAAGACATGATGCAGCTGCTTCGTCCCTTCCCTGGACTTCTCCATCAGCATTCTCAGGGTAAATATATTATCTGTGGTGTGTGAAACTATACTGCTGCTCAAAAATGTCCACGTCTTGTCTCAACATGGCCTCCACTACTCATTCCAAAGTTTTTGTTGAATGGCTCACCAAATTCCTATTTAGTTGCTACAACACTATACATTACATTTCTTAAACATTTTGAACCAAAACAAGTTTTCTCCGCTCCTGAGGCACAATCTCTGAGATCCTGTTGAATAATCTTGTCCAAACATCAATTGTCATCTCCCCGAGGCACTTGCGTGTGTCCACCAGTATGTCATCTGGACAAACAGCCTTTCTACTTCTCATCCTCTTCGGAGCTATCCTGACTTGATCCTTCCTAATCTGTTTTACCTCCTCTTTCACAGTTTCTAACTCTTCTGTCTTCCTGTGTCTTTAATTTTTCTAATTGATCAGCTCCTTAAAGTACTCATACAATCTACTCAACACCCCTTCCTCACACGTCAGTAGATTCCTATCACCCTAACCTGCTAGAAATTCATCCCAAATTAATCCTCTGTCGGGACAGTCTTTACAACTTGTTTTACTCTTCCTTTCCATCCAACCTCTTGAACAATAATACACTTTCTGTTTGGCTTATTCTATCTCCCTCTTTGCCTTCCGTGTCTTCTTCTTTTACAACTGTCAACTGTGCTTAGTTCTCTCACAATTCCATCTATTCGTTGCCAATCTCTTTTTCTGTATACATAATCTCTCTCTCTGTTCCGTGACCAAGTTACTGTATCTTCCTTTGTCTGCCCGAAACATCAAAATGTTGCATACTGTATCTGTCTCCCTAATCATGGTTGCTGCATCAACCTAATCATTTGCCTGTTCCTTAAAACAACCTTGAGATTTTCTCAAATCCTTGTTAAAATTAACAAAACAGTCTTCCTTTCTTAAATTCCACTATTTGTTTCACTCTATTTATTTTCTCACCTCCACCGTTATCTTAAGGTTTCATCAGCGTCAATGTATACACCTGATAACAGTACTATTGAGAGCAACAAGCATTGCCAAGCGTTGGACTATAAACAGCTGATCAATGTGAAGTTTACAACTCACTCTTCTTTTGGAACATTTTCATGTGAATGCAAATATTAACATGATGACGGTGTGGGTCTTAGTAATCTGCTAGTCTACACGGCTGACATTCATTTGACTGACATGAGCTCAATTCCATTGCCTCATTCATATTGTTCCTGTGACAGAGTGGTTTATTAGTCCATTTAGGAGTCTATTTTTGGCACCAAGTCAGCTGGGATTGGCTCTCTAACCCCTGCAACCATAAACAGGAAAAAGGTAAATCCATTTAAATGGATTCATTATTTTGCAATTAATGTTATTCATTTTCCATAAGGCAATCTAACCTGTCTGTTTGCAATGAACAGGCTGACAGATTGTTTTCCAGCCTCAAAGTTGTTCTCCTTCCTGGAATAAAACATAGCTATAGTGGGACTGCCTTGTCATTCTCTTCACTGCTACTCGACCCAGGCTCTTTTCTGCAGTGCACCATGGGGGATTACTGCAAAGTGATGCGTCCCTCTCTCACTCAGCTAATGAAAATCCACTTCAAGGACAGGATTAAGACCAAAAATCAGCCCGCAGTCTTTGCAAAAAAGGTTTGTGTGTTATCTCTAGAAGTGTTTAGCTTTATGGAGATTGATGTTTCAGAGCATGCTTACACTAGGCCTTTCGAGCCATGCCAGACTTGTCCAAAATTCCCCTACCCTCTTCTGTCTCTCGCTGGCCGTCTTCACAAAGCTGAATTGTTTTTATATCTATTGTGTGAGGTGGCAATTAATTAATACATGGCCAAAGGGAAGATCACGATGGCTGAGTATAGTAAGTCATGGATTTTTTTTTTATTCTGAATTATTCCTAGTTAGTTAAATGATTTTGTTATTGTTTATGGTTGCAAGAAACAATCACAAAACATGATACATCTCAATTATGGGCATGTGCGCATTCCCTGCACATTTTTTTGTACTATGCAAAGTGGCAGTTAACATTTATTACTGGCGAAGGAATGATCGCATATCAGTAGTTGGATGACACATGCACCTAATGCACATGCATACCAAACATGAGTACACGTCGGTCCACTCCGGGAAGCCTTTCATTCTTCTGTTGTGGCTCTCTGTGACGTTGGAAAATAAATCATGGATATTTAATTGTAATTCAAACTAGTTCTTTCGTTTTTCAAATGTAATTCTAAATTGGAATTGAATAATTATGGTGCACCTGTAACATTAAAATAAAACCCAAGAGGGAAAAAAAATATTTAGAAAACATTGAATTTCAGCCAACTCAGTAGCCTAATGGTAGAGTGTTTGTCTTGAGATAGGGAGGTTGTGGTTTCAATCTGTGGCTGGGTCATACTATAGTCCGTAGACTATAAAAATGTAACCCATTGCTCTCCGCTTGACGCTCAGCATTAAGCGTTGGGATTGGGGGTTAGACCACCAAATGATTCCTCAGCGCGGCATGCTGATGCTCACCGCTCCCTCAGAAGATGGGTCAAATGTGGGGGCAATTTCACCCCATTTTGGTGGGTGTAACAATTAGTGGTATTTTAACTTCTACTTGCCACACAAAATATGAAAAGGTTTTTATACGTACAGGTAAAATTGGTTAAAAAATATTATGCAGTGTTACCCTTGCTTTGGATGTCAAAAGGTTTTTGTGTGGCCCCCGTTGTTGTTTTTCAGTGGGAGACTATCCAAATTTGAGTATACGGTTGGCCCCTACCCTACTGCTTTACCTTATTTACACTGAGCATGCATAAATCGACCACCATCTTGAACAGCTATTTACAGCACGCCAGTGGTGACCAATCACAAACGTTTACATTTATGATTACTTGACATGGAGCAGATGAGGTACAGCAATACTTCTTAGTATCAGAGTTCAAACTAAATCCTGGTCAATAAGGTTTAATAACACAATTTATTATTTTTGTAAATTGGTCAATACAGTTGTACTCATGTGGTTCTTATGTATTAATGCAACTCTGAGGACTGTTTGCTATTCTTATCCTTACATCTTGTTTAGTGCCTTCATTTTTGCTTTGGCATTTTTATGGCAGAATGAAAAAGTTGAGGGAATATACACCTTTCAAGATAATTTATATGCCCGAAAGAATATTAACTCATTCAAACCCAAAAACGTGTACAAACTTTTTAAAATACTTTGTCCTTACCTCCCAAAAAATTGTTTACATGTTTTTTTTTCTATATATTTTTTTACGCAAGTGCATACAGAAGGCTTTGATGCAGCTTCTGACATGAAGAGGTGGCTAAAAGCAATGGTAGTTATAAAAAAAAAGAACTGCCAGCAGGTGGCAGAAGAGTATAAGGAATCAGCCGGGGTCATGTTGCAACAAGCTGTTTTTTGTCCGTTTTTTTGCAAGGAATGTGAATATAGAGGAAATTTAGCTATATTGTAATGCTAATTGCTGCAAAACGGAAACAGATACAAATGTACTTTTTTTCCTGATGAAAAAGGAGACTCTAATCTTTCTTTTGGTAGGTTGTTCGTGTTTTTATAGCAGTAAAACACCATATTCTGTGGACCTAGCAAAATCAGTAAAAATCCAGTAAAACAGCAGGGAGCAAAGTGGGTTGTTTCAGTGAAAATGGCTGGTATTGAATGAGTTAAAGGGGAAGTCACCCCCAATTATTTTTTGACAATAATATGTTCTATGCAGCCCCACTGGTCTAATATTCTGGTTAATATTGCATTAGTGGAATATGAGTTAAGCAGCAAAATCCAGCTGTTTTTATCCATCTCAGGGGGCGGCCATTTTGCCACTTGCTGTCAACTGAAGATGACATCAGTGTTGCTCAAGTCTCAAGTAACAACCAATCACAGCTCAGCTTCAGAAAACAGGTGAGCTGTGATTGGTTGTCGCCTGAGCCCTGAGCAACATTGATGTCATCTTCAGTTGACAGCAAGTGACAAAATGGCCGCCCCCTGGGATGGACAAAAACGGCTGGATTTTGCTGCATTCCAAAAATGTAATATTAATCTGAATCAATTCATCAGAAAGGTTGACTTCCACTTTAAATAGAATACTTTGAGGGGGTGGGGGAGCTTAGGAAGAGCACCAACAATGATGTCTTTCAAAATGGTGCTGTCTTCAAACTTCAGCTACTGATTGTTGCATTGCATTGTTTTTACAGACAAGACAAAGCAGCAGAAATGCACTGTGACATTAAGTATCACAATTTTATTACAAAAATTAAATTATTCATCTCTCAGGTTTGCCATGCTTGGAGCATATAACAATGCAGTAAAAAACCCACACCCAAAGATAATAAAGCAGATTTCAACATTGCCTTCACAGCACTCTGTCATTCATGCTGTTACTATACAGATACTGTAACATTCCTAATACAGAGCAGTACAAACACCTGCCAAAACACATGTTGGATAACAATCCCAAACAATAAATTGAACCCAGCTCAAGAAGGAGGAAAACCAAAACTGATTAACACTGAATTTGCAACTGAAAACATTGTGTGTGCTGAATATTTGTGTACCAGCCCAAGGCACCCAGGCTTTGTAACAATGTTGGCAAGTCGGCGACATTCTTACAGAAACACTTGAAGCGAACGACATATACAAACTGACTTGTAGCACAGTCTCACTTTGCATTGTTCATTCATGGCCTCCGCTCCTTCCGTCCTCTTTGTCAGTCACAGTGCAAGTTCCGGAGGGGCCCAGTAGTGTTAAGAGGGAGGAGGGGAAGAGGAAGAAGCCTTGCGCTTGACATCTCTTCGCAGCATCAACTGCTGACAAGAATTGACAAGGGTTCCTCTGAGAAACAGGTGGGAACTGTTATGTAATTCCTCGCTTGGATGGTGACTTGTCCAGATATGGAGCGGATGTTGCCAGGTGCTAGTCCCAGACCAAAGAAGCCAAACAAAAATCCAAGTTGTGCTTTCAACTGAACGCCTTGGAAAAAAAAGAAAAAGAAAACTCCCCCCTCCACCCCTCAGTATGAAAACTGTTGTTCAGCACATAAATATTCGGGAATGGCAGAAATCCCAGATTGAAGCTTACAACTAAAATCAAGATCAAATGGCCTCTAACAAACATCAAATGAAGACGAGAACAACATAAACTTGGAAATGCACAGAGGCCTTTTCTCCATGGCTTCAATTCAGTTCAGTTGGCTGAACGACAAGGCTCAAAGGACCATTTGGTTGCTCCTCCAAATATTTCAATGTTGCTCTCCATCCAAGAGAACACATTGCCGGCTGGTGCTTTACTGTTGCAGGTTGCCAAGTTGTAGATTTCGGTGATGGACAGTTTCCTATTCCAGATGTTTAGGTTTGCTAACTCGCCTACGAAGGCTTGTGTGGCATCAAAGCCTCCTCCTAGTGTATCCTGCCCAAAGAAACAAATGAAAAACAGTTGTTCAAACATACATTTGTAGAGATATCGCATGAGGTGACTTCTTACAGTGTTCATTGATCTGGCTGGACTGGTCGTCAGCCAATCACAGCCGTTGTATTTATTTTCTTGAATCCAGCATTAAAAGAAGGACTCCCTCTTATAAGGGTGTTTATTCACCCTGATGGTAAGCCAATATTCAGTTGGAAGAGCTTTCCTTTGTGGTCTATTCAAAGCAATAGCACTTTATGAAACATTCCAATGTTGAATGCCTCTTAAGTCATAATTTTTTTTGTACAAAGTTGTGTGTTTTAAAAGAAAAAATATAAAGTCACAAAATAGGAAAGAGACACATAGATATGCATCAGGGCTGCTCAGTACCATCTTGTAAGGCTGAAGTGACACAATGTCAACATCAATATTATAAAAGGATGGAACGAGCGCTGCAAAGTCAGCCGTGCGTGGAGGAGTAATAGGTCAATGTCAAGAGACATGCCTTCCCGGCACAAGCAATAATCCTCCCTCTGCACTTTTTGCACTCTGCATCCACCATGTGTCAACAAATTAAGTGAGTTCATGGTTTTTGTTTGATAAATTTCTCATTTTTGTCCAGCAGGTTTTGCCATTTTTATTTTAGTTTTCATTTTGAGTTTTAAATTTAGTTAGTTTTAACTAGTTTTCAAGATGGTTCTGTTAGTTTGTATTAGTTTTACTTATTTAAAAAAAAAAAGCTTAATTTTAGTTAGTTTCAGTATTAGTTTTCGTTTTCTTTTTTTTATGTGTATTATTTGTGCGCAATATTTAATAAACACGGTGTTAAAATGAAGAAATAATGCATTTCTTACCTAAAATTACATTTCGGCTAAGTTAGGAGCGGAGTCATCTGAAGGTGCTTTTTTATTGGCTGCTGCTTGGTGACATCACTTCTGTGTGACACACTTTCAAACGTCCCTATTTCGGTTAATATCGAAATCAATCTACTTAAAATCACGTTTAAAATCGTCCCCAAAGGCTCATCTATTCAATTAATTACCAAAGACATGGACAGGACATGTTTGCTAATTATAGTTACTTTTAGTTAGTTTTGTAAACATAAAGTGTTGATTTTGTTTTTATTTATTTTTTAAATAGTTTTAGAATTTTTGTTTTTTTGTTAGTTTTCGTTAACTAAAATAACCTAATTCTCCAGCACTAAACGTGTTATCAAAGGGTGAGTGATTTTATTTTATTGCATGTGTCTTATTTTCAGTGGTTATAGTTATTTGTATTTCTGACAGTTAATGTTAGGAATGGACTTTTGCCTTATTTACAGGTATCGGTACTCAGTGGCAGTAGCCGCCCTCTTGTGGCCGTTTATGATCAGGAGCTAGAAATTCAAAATTAGAAGAGTATAAAATCATTATTCAAAAATTTTAAAGTGTGCATTGATGTGATGGAACAATCTTTATATATATTATTGAAATAAATCATGTTGTTTTTTTAATTAATGAACTCTAAACAATCAAAAAATTCTACACACTGTCCTTTTAAAGTAAATCAATTGTTGAAATTACAGCAAATGCTCAACTTTGAAGGACCTTGATTCAAAGTGAAAATGTTATTTTACTGCCGCACATTTCCACAGCAACAAGCGTGTTCATCTACCTGCTCCTGTCCCAGGACGAGCACCCCGTCCGGTTTGATGGGGTGATACGGTGCCAGATTTTCACCGCTGCCCCTCATCACACCATCCTGGAAGGCCTCCCACATCCCGTCTCGGGTGGTCCACGTGATGCACAGGTGGTGCCATTTGCCGTCATTGATGAGGAACGGCAGCTTTGCAACCTGCAACAGATACACTACAATTTAAATCTTAATTCAAAGTGCAGCATTTGCAACTTGAAACCCAATCCTCGCAAAATATCCACCACTCTCTTTTATATTTCTCACCTTGCTACCATTTTGTCCCTCACTTCCTTGTTTGTCTCGGGAAGTTGCAGGTTGCTCATTCAAATGAATATTTTAACTTTTTGTCACACTTCGAATGGAATATGTACCTTGTCATTAATGAGAATCTCCATTGGGTTGTTTCCCCATTCAATCAGCACCATCTCGTTGGCCTGACCCGGGACAGCGTAAGAAAAGGGTGTCCCCACCCCTGGTGAGGCATTGGACTTGATCCACAGACACACGGTGAAGGAATACATCTCAGGCAGACTTCTCTTGGCTTTGGCGTACATGTAGTTGGTTCTCAGAGGGAACGTCAGCTGGAACTTATCCGTGGGTCTGTTTTCTTTGCCTGCACATGAGATGAATGTCAGTGTGTCTGTAAAGGTTTGCTTCTGTTTGCGCTGGGAATTATTTTGTATTTAGTGGCTGTATTTAGGGATTAAGAGGAGCAATATTAATCAATATTCATGTTTATGCGTATGTCCCAACAATGAAGGTGTGGATGGAATTCAGATGAGGACAACTGAAGAGTGACAAATGAAATACATTATTTTCTGTCCTACTGTTTTCAATACTAATTAAGATTTTTCCTATTATTGCCTACTATTTCCCTCGAGGACCGGATGTACCCATGATTTGTTCATCCATCCAATTTCTATACCACTTGGAAAAACATGCGATATAGTTGCTGAATATAGCAATATTGATATTATTGCAATATTTAACACGTACTTAAAAAAAAATCATTTTTATTATCTAATGAAAGAAAAAAAAATTCATGCGGCTAAATAAGCAAACGCAATGTATTCTTAGTTAGTTGTAATTACCTCTCGATAATGTTCAACTATTAGATGGTGGTGCACATTTTAGTTAGCGTCAAATTCAGATAAACGCATAAAATTTCATATGAAACTTCAATCTTGGCGATATGCATATTGCATGCGCCAATATCGCGATATCGATATTTTTTCCATATATTATGCAGCCCTACCACTTGTCCTCTTGTGAATGGATCACAAATGACCTGGAGCCTATCCTGGCCGACTTTGGGCAAGAGGCCTGGACGTCATGGACTCGTCGCCAGAGTTAGACATAACCATTTAAACTCACATTCACATCGATGGGCAATGTCAAGTCTTCATTTACCCTTATATGCATGTTTTTGGAATGTGGGAGGAAAATAGAGCACTGTACACGGAAAAAAACATGCAAACTCCACACAGGAGTGCTAATTTGGGTGTGTAAATACCAGTAGCATACACACTAACACACACACACACACACACACAGCCTACACTAGTTGGAGAGCTGGGGGGGGGGGAACTCATAAATGCTCCAACTCATCTATGAAAGAAACTGCAAGCATTATCTCCTCGCAGTAAAAATGTAGGCTACTTCTGATCTCTTAAGGCTTCTTTTTTTTCTTTTTCTTTTTTGCAAGTCACACTGTCAGCGCCTGGCTCAGAAACGGCAAAAGGCGAAAGGGCAAAGTAGTCTTAAGATATGCAAAGCAATGCAGCTGTCTTTCCTCTCAGTGTGCGCGCAAGGCGAGGAATGCCGCAGCAGCAGCAAGCGGGACAAAAGAAACATTTGAGTCCACAGGACTTCATGAACTAATCGTAACAGGCTTCGAGAGGATGATGTGAATTTGGACAATAAATAGAGTTTAATAACAATCCCCACTTGACGACAGATCCGGTGTACGCACCTTTCTCCAGGTCTGTGATGCGGTGGTGCAGAGAAGTGAGCGTGGACTCCACACGGTTCCGTTGCTCGCTGTCATTCCTGGAACCACTTTTGGTTTCCTCTAACGTGTTGACCCGAGACAGAACCTGCTTCTCCATGTCATCTATCTTGTTTTGAAGCAGATCTTTCAGACTGTTCGCCTGCACGGTGTTATTCCCTCGGCTGTATTGCTGCAGCGCACGGGAGGAAGAAAGGGATGCGTTTTACAGAGGAAAGACCAATTGTCGGGTGGAAATAGTTATTTTTAAATTAGGTGCATCAGCGTAACTGTATCTGCGGATGTTTGGCTCTCCATGAAATAACTGAGAATAACTGATTACAGTTTCCCGTATGCGCACTCCCCGTCTACTTTATAAGGTTGCTACAACTGCACAATAATAAAATCCAGTGCCAGCTGTATACGCCTTTAAGATAACCGTGCGTGATGGGGGTGTGGGTGTTATTTCAACATGAAGTTAGTTGTAGTTGGCAGGACATCGAGTGGCAACGATCACACTCAAAGCGACCCTAAACTAAAATAGGCTATTACAGACAGCTGTCAATAATATGACACGCGCACACCACTGCAAATGAGATACAATATGGTCTAATTAATACTGTGCCCTAACATGCAACATATTTTTCTAATTGCTTGGATTGGCCTATATATAAATTTCATTTTCAATGCTCATCATTGTATTACTAATTGACAGTTTCTATGTTATTAATGCAGGTGTGTTGCTGTAACAATTCAACTTCCCTCACGGATGGAATCTATCTATCTATCTATCTATCTATCTATCTATCTATCTATCTATCTATCTATCTATCTATCTATCTATCTATCTATCTATCTATCTATCTATCTATCTATCTATCTATCTATCTATCTATCGCCAAGCATGCACGATTCTTTTCGTAACTGTTTGATACAGCTCGTGCATTGCATCATATTGCGGGTGTACAAGTATACTATACATAATGCTCAGTAAAAGACACACTTTGAAGGTGGCTTGACTTCTTACAAACAGCACAGAGGCCAAGAGAACTGGTCTGCACTGCAACTTGCCTACCTCAAGGTTCTCCAGTCTCTGTTTGAGAGTCTGTAAAGTGTGTCCCAGCTGGGCCAGGGTCTCTGCGGTGCCCCGTGAAATATCCCCCATCGTGTTCTTGGCGCCCGGCCGCCTCCCGCCGGGTCCCGCCGCGGCCGGGAAGCTCTGACTCTCGCAGCGACTTAACTTGGATGTTAGTTCCCTGATTGTCTCCTTCTGATTCATAATGGTCTCTTTTTGCTGCAGCACGGTCTCTCGCAGCTGCATGACGGTAGTCTTCAGGTCCTCCGCCGGTCCACTGTTCTGCATGGTGGCCGCACACAAGTCCATATCCTTGGGCACCGACGTGCAAATAAACTGCGTCTGTCCCAAGTCTTGCGCGGAGCTCTCCGCGGTGGCCAGGCAACAAAGGAGGAAAACTTTCCACGGGAGTCGGTCCATGGTTCCACTCACGTTGCTGTCGGTGTTCAGCACCACGGAGCTGTTCACTGAAGCTTGGAGCCGCAGCGAGCAGTGCGCGCTTATATAGCGCTCTTGACGCAGCCCCCCATTCATCGCAGCTCTGAGAGGAGGCACCCGGAGTCCGGCCCATTCTTTAAGGTCGTGCACGATGCGCGCAACAGTCGCCCACGCGCTTGCTATCAATGCCAAGCTGCTTTCAGACTCGTGTTTGGTCAGAGTCGGTAAAGCGAAGAAATCCATTAGCAAAAACACCGTTCAAATAATCCAATTTAAACACAGTTTGTCCCAATTATTCAATAGTGTAGGCACACATCTTTCGGCTAATTGGAAACGGCAAATTGTTACGTGTTAAGTGTTTCATGGAAATTATACTGGGGAATATAGTAACTCATGATTGTGCCCCCTTTAATGAGTATTCCACCAACCTCCTTCCCTTCCCCCAAAACGCACACTGTATAAATTACTGTACAGTATTTTAATAATAATGATCGACTTCTCTTGTTACAGTAAAACCAGCAATCTTCATCATCTCCCAGGAGGAAATTTGCTTGGTAATGGATTGAAAGCAGCCGATGGATGCGCTTCCTTGCATTTCCCATTCAATGGGTGACTATAATGAGGGCTGATAGAGAAGTGCTGTGTTTTACATATACAGTAGCCTACTATATATATATTTCTTATTTAATAGTCTAATATGTAACACTTCACATACAAGTCACCCAACAAGAAGATCAAACACTCTAGCTAGATTCAGTTTGATATCGGTTTGAACTGACTCATTTAAGAAATCATACTTTTATACATATTAGAGCTGTCAAACGATTACATTTTTAAATCAAATTAATCACATCTTAGAATTATGATCAATCACGATTAAGCGCTTAATTAAAAAGGCTTTTTATCAACCTATTTTGCCCGCCAAATTTAAAGAGTACCTGCTTTGTGTTAAAGTTATGAAGACGTCTTCAAAAAAAATAAGTATCCTCTCCACACGCTCATCCTCCTCTTTTTCTAAACAGTTACTGTAATTACTTGCATAATTTTAAGATGGAAAAAAATACCCCCAAATAGTTTTACATAAACAAATATTCTGAATGTCATACGCAGACATTTATTAAATGCTTTAGTTTAAAGCATCTAGTATGTTTATTGCTCAAACACAACCTGTGCTATACGCACACAATATACAAAAATAGACATTTGATATGACAGAGTACTTAGGTTGCACTGGTATAAAATAACACATTTTACACCAGAATTCAAGAAAATATGTGAAACGTGCTCTTTGTGTTACAGTGCATTCTCTTGCCAAATGAGCACAACTACTCAGAGACGCATCGATCTTCTGTCCCACTTGCATCATGGTGCTGTGTAAAACTACGGTCACAAACAGAATTGTGGAGACAAATGTTCAGGGTAAACATTTGTAATTCAGTTACATTGCAAAAAGTTTTTCAGACTTAGGCATGACGTCTCCGCAGCCATCGACTAAAGGTGGGAGGAAAATTAACCCATAAGTCCACTTTAATTTGTTTAATTATTGATCCTGTGTGTTGTAATCAGCAAGATGCCGAGCTTGAGGCAAACCGTGGCATATGAAACAAATGGTGGATGGGAACTTAATTGCTCCAGGACAGACATGTGCAACATTCTCCTTATCTCAGCAGAATGGATGTCATTAGATCTCATAACCTTGCTACAGAACAGCAAGGGCCACTTAGCTGGCCAACAGCTGCTTATTTGTCAACAAGGAGCAGAGTCTGCAGCTTTTTTTAAATCACAATGTCAGTGTGGCTTACTATCAAGGATGTGTAGTTTGCCATGTGATCCACAATATGTCACACCTTAAAAGGTGTCACATCACCATATGGTCTGTCACATTTACCTTGTATGTGTCAACTGTAACACTGAAAAAACAATCGGGCCTTTTTAGACAGCAACATATGCAGAATGAGGGTGCTACCTTATTGACGTAATCATCTTTGTTGCTCCTAGCGGTAATCAGACTGGTATCGATATGTTCTTCAACTCCACATGCATGGTGAGTTCCATACCTTCGCCGGCAAGCATACTGAATTGGACACCAGAGGCTGGATGGAAAAGGACTCAAATCTGTAACGATCAGTCTCTCAGGCCTGCTGAATAATGCAAAGCTTTATAATAGAACCTACTGTCTAATGGCAAAGACAGATACGAGCCATTTCACACTGGCAGAAGTCGGCATGCTTATTTATCCAGCATTTGCTTGAGCAGTGGAGAAACGATGCAGAAGGATTGACAGAAATACAAAGATAAGGCCACAAAATCAAGAAAAGGAAGAAAGGTTACAGAGAGTGCAAGGACTGTATGCTGGTGCACTCGCTGGCAATAATATTGTATAATAATTTTGCTTTCATGTTGCTAAATAATGCAAAAATGTTGTTGAATGCCACTGCAAACTTCATCCAATAATTAATTTTTTAAATTATTAAACTTGAATCTTATTCAGTAGAGTGCAGGCCTTGAACAAGGTTGTTCTGTAAAAAAAAAAAAAAAAAAAAAAAAGCAGGGGGAACACATTGCTGAGCAGTATCTGCAGTTCATAGCTACTTCCCGTTTTGTTTTCCATAATGCTATAACGGATGAGGAACATTGTAGGGCAAGAGGTCAAGAATTTAAGAGCAAAAAATCCCTTTACCATTTTTAATCAGGATTTGCACTAAAAGGAAAAGAAGAAGTTAAAGGCAGACGCAATGGGGTTTTAAAGAGCAACTCAATCACAAAACAGCTTCTTTTTTTTTTGCTGATATACCGTACAAACTGGTGTTGATGCAGTTTACATGTCCTGGTTATTATTTTGACAATTTAGTGCATGTTTGTTGAAAGCTTAAATTTGGGGTAAAAAAAAAACATCTGTGGCGCCATCTTCAGGTTAAACACTGGGATAAACACAATTTGGCAATTTGTCCTCTCATTCGACGAGAAGTGATTTGCTACGTCACTTCTAGAATATGATGTCATGCAGGCCTTTTGTAAATTGGAATTGTAGCGTTTGCGATCATCTTTAGATCGATTTTCAGGTTAGTGATTTATTAGCATAGTATTTAGTTAGTTTATTTTCGTACATTTAGCTTTTTTTTTCGTTGTTTAGACATTATTTAAATAGGTTTCACTGCTGCTGTCAATCACAACCAGACCGAGCCCAAACCTCGCCCCATAAGCAAGCACAACGGCATCCAGGCCTTTGACCGCCGTTTTCAAATATTAGTGAGGGGTGGAGCAATTGAGTCTCAGTTGCTGCTGATATTTACATATACTTTAAATTGTAAAGACTATAAGAAGCAGCTCTACTGTCTTAGACAGCTTGCCTTGCCTGATGAGTTAAAAGCGAAAAAAACAAACGTGTGAGTTAAGTACTTTCTCTTGGCAAAGATGACGCACCACACGAGTGACGCGAGGGAGCTGCACTGACGTCAGACAACCAGCCAAGAGCAATACAAAGAGATGAAGAGGGAATGGAGAGGCACGTGCCAGCAGAGAGCTTGCTCAGGCAGGTACGCAGGCACGCAGGCACGCACGCACGCACGCACGCACGCACGCACGCACGCACGCATGCACGGAACCCCCCCCCACACACACAAAACCTCCCAAATGCAGAATCTTCAACTAATGCACAAACTAGTATGGTCACAGTATATGCACCTGCTCAATTATTAGTTCTCATGTTGTGAATGATCTGGAAAGCGGAATAGTCTTTTGTTACAGTGCAGCTACATAATGGCCTCTACTAATTAAAACACAAAATGACAAAAACAAATACGCTCAGCATTATGTATTCCACTAGACGCTATGAGAACTTCATCATAATTCACCAAAGGCTGCATATTAACACTTCCACACAAGAGCGCTCTTCATCAAGCCACTTGTATTGGACTTGCTCCAGGAACAACAATTTCTTCATTAGAACTTCTCCACATGAAGTCTGTGGCCAAAATGTTTGCAAAGAAGAAGTGGGATTATGTTTTTTACAAGAGGACTGACTGAAATGACAAATACATTTCCGCTTTGGTGAACGATTTCCTGAAGAAAGAAATATATTTTATTTCATCTTGTTCCGCGTGTGTCATACTTAATGTCATGTTCAAAGATTAGTGTTGATTTTCCAGTTTGGTAACAATGTAATTTTTTTTAAATCACATTATGTCCATTAATTTACACGTAATCAATTATCTTGGCGATAGCAGGTACGGTATTTTGTGCATGCTATATTGCATTTCTTTGATCAACAGTTGAATTCGAATACATTTTTCAGGCTCTTAGATGCACTCTTTATTTTGAAAACTGACCTTTTGAACATTACGTTTCCAACTTTATGAAACTGTTTGGGGAAGGTCCCCTCTGCCATGGCATGACTGTGCTGCACTGCACAAATCAATTGCTGAAGTTTTTCCAAAACAAAATGTTTGATATTCATATTCACAGACCCATGCGTGCTTAAATACGCAGGGGCAACACAAGCCAAGAAAAAAATTATCTTTTGAAGTACGAAGAGATTCGAATTGTGTTAAAATTTTCAACTCAAATTATATTTTTTCAAATATGAAATGCACATATCAAAAATAGGATTTCAAACACTCGATGATCCAACAAGCTTTTTGATTTTGACAGCTAAATTCAAAAGGCTGTTTTACTAACATTTTACTTTTTGTTTATATTTAATTTGATTATATTCAATTAATATTATATCTATCCATCCTCTATAATACCTATTCTAACAAGGGTGAGCAGGAGTTTATCTCAGCTGATTTTGGGTGGGAGGCAGGGTACATTCTGGACTGATCGCAGGATTCCATTTATGTCACAAAATAAAATACTATCAGGCAAGTACAGCACAAGGCATTGAAATTCACATTGCATCTAACCATAAGGCATGAGCAGTAATTAAATGTGTATAAAGGATATACACCACGTAAGCACAAGATGGTATTTAAATATATGTCAACAGGAATGTCCCATTTATGATTAGGATATGACTACTTTTTATCATTACTGATAAAATTGCTGCTTTGCTTCAGTTCATTCTTTTACGGAAGGGGATTATAGGGCCAGTAAAGGGAGAGAGAAAAGTTTGGCAGGATTCTGACTTTATTCTCAGAATTCTCACTTTAAAGTCTGAATTCTGACTTTAAATTGAATATTCTGACTTTAAATTCAGAATTCTGACAATAAAGTCAGAATTCTGAGATTAAAGTCAGAATCCTGCCAAACGTTTTCTCTCTCTCATCACTGGCCCTAATCCTCCTCCGTATTCTTTATATTTACTTGGGCCTTACCTACTTGGCACAACCCTGCTTAATATTTTATTTTATTGCAAAAACGAACTATTTTTTCCTCCATAAAAGTCATGATAAAAAGTAACTTTTCATCAGGTTTTAATTGGCACTCATATTCCTTACCAGATAGTGAATTACAAATGTAGTGTAAATGTGTGCTCTGCTAACTAATATTTCACAATTCTTGCAAAAGTTATATAGCTTAAACACTGCCTGGAATCTAACTCGTACATCATTCCAATTCAGAGAGGAAACATTTACGTTCATCCATTAACAGGGTCCCGCAGGTGTGCTGGAACCTTTTCCAGCTGACTTTGGACGAGAGGCGGCGTACACGAGAACAACATGCAAACTCTAGACACAGGAAAGCCGGCTGCCAGATTTGAATCCCAATCTCAGAAACATTGAGGCATATGTGCACATTTTGACTGTGCCACACATTTATTGACTTTCATAAAGATGAAAGTTTACAAAGCACAACATTGTTGTCAGAGAGTCTAGAACGCTTCAACAAGCTGAAGCACTTTGTGGTTAGTGGCCATCACCCTGGGAGAGCAGCTGTGTTTTAGGATTCAATAACACAAAAAGGAGACCCTGTAAGCCAGAAGAGTTCCTAGAGGGACTGAATGAGCTCTCTGCACATCCTCTTTGCATCAAATATAAGCAGCATCTTCTTGTAAAAACACAGTCTTTCCATGGCCCTCAGAGGTGCTGGGTTATTTTTCCCATAATGTCTGCATTGTGTTGCTCTGAACATACTAAAGATGGAAGTAGATGTTCTGGTGTGTGTTCGTAATTTATTACAGCCAGTGGTGGGTGGTAATGGGCTACATTTACTCAAATAACATTTGTTTTGATGCAACGTTCTTTTTACGTGAGTATAAATTTCACTCTGTTCACTACTTTTTATCTATTTATCAAGTCATTGCTTATAATCATTTTTATTTTTTAATTTTTTTTTTTTGGGGGGGGGTTGTTACTGGATAAAACCAAACTCACTGTTGTTGTTGTTTTTTTGTTCTTTGTTAGGACCAGAAGAAGGGGAAGAAACGTCATTGGCCACAGAGCCTTTTTAGATGTTTATAGCCAATGTGGTGGGAACATCACAATGTGCACTACCATCTCTAATGGGGTAGATGCCACGGACTTCCGACTTGTTTTACACATCAGCGCCGTTTTCGGCCACTGCTGGCCGCGTTGCAACACTTGCACCCCCACCCCTGCGCACCCCAACCGTGCGCTCCCTCTTATCGGCGGGAGAGCGTCTCGGCTATCTGAAATGCTTCGGACACTGAGACAGACACTACACACTCGCAGCCTCTCACCCGTCGACGGGAACGCGCAACCGAGGGGCACAAAGGCCGAAGCACAAGTACTGAGACGCGGCCCACACGTCGCAAACCGGAAACGGAAACAAAGTTGATGGGTGAAAACCCGGAAGTCGGAAGTCCCGCCTCCTCCGTGGCATATAGTCCATACGCACCCTTGGGCCATACAACACAACTCCATCTTACATTTATGGACAGACTCCACAGCATTCTCATACCACCAGAGCATATGATTGATGCAGACCATGTGACCTGGCTCTGGAAAAAGGGTCCTCATGTGTCCAAGAAAAAAATCAAAATTGAGATATTCATATATTGGAATTCTACACTTATTTCCCTTTAAAATGATATATAGTACATGGATGTACCTCCAAAATTATTACAGCAGTTTTAATGTTGGCAGGTTGAAATTCATAGTTTTGAGAAAAACGGTTTTAAGTTTTGGTAATAGCATCTTTCAAATGTCCACAGCAACCGGTACCTTAGAAAAAAAGATATTAAAGTGAAATTTCCAGGAACAGTCAAAAATATCAGTGGAAATTCAATTCCAATCACAGGTAAAGACATCATTCAAGATTTGAACCCTTTAAAAGTTTAGGAAGTTTGACTTCTCAACAGATGAAATCAGCCTCAACTTTGAAGATCACATTAAACTTACAATTCATCTTCTGAGGCATCAGCCAAAGTTTCGTTATTTTATTGTTGCTCCTTGTGGTATTTTCTTGCTTAAACAAGGTCATATTATCGCAGTAGGAAATTTTGATTTAATAATTTAATGTCAATTAAAAGATTATTTGCCATTTGGTGTGGCCTGTGACGAGGACTTTATTGTTACTTGTCATGCATGTTATATCTCAAATGCTTTTGGTCACATAAAGAAAATGAAAATGTTATGATGTTGTTGTTTTTTGGGTTGCCAGGGTTGCCTACCACTGGTGCAGGGTGTACCCTGCCTCTAGTCAGCCAGGATATGCTCCAACTCACCTGTGACCCTAATGAAGACAAGCGGCATTAAAAAAAATATGGACGGATGGATGAAATCTTTGTTGATGTACACACATTTTTATACTTTTGTTTTATTGGGACACCAGATTCCAGAAAAATTATATCCTTTTTTATACATTTGTGGTCACACATCTTTTCAGACCTTGAGCAAAGCGAAGTGAGTCATTGTAATTAAAATTTCAGAATCACTGTATCTGTTATCGACCTTTAATTAACACAAAAGGCTACTGAAGCACACTCACACATAAAAACATTGCCAGTAGAAGTGGTCTGAAAAGGTCCGCCCTCTGACCCCTGTGCTTGAAACCACCAACATTTCTCTTTGTGATGACCAGATGCTGTGCTTGTATCGATGGCATATTCTCTCAATGAGTGTTCAGAGTATGTATGTGTGCTTGCGTGTGGGTGTGTGTATTGTTTGGGTCAGAGTGCCCTTCTGAACCTCTTGGTGGGACAAGGACAGTGTGATGTTCTAATATCCTCGCTTCCTCTTGACATGTCAAGTACATAATGCCCCTTAACCCTTGTTGTCCTTCTCTTATTTCGTATGTGTAAATTTTTCTTGTTGAATCCGGTCCAAACATTCAAACTACAATACCAATGTTTTTAAATCGATGTTTAACTGCTAACAACAACATTTTTGTAAAATATAATTCTGGAGATATAATTAGTGGAGCTAAAACAAGAGCTTCTTTAGATTTCGACAAACAATCACCCATGCCTGATGGAGGACTGAGTTTTGTTGCACGCCAATTTTACTCAAGCTTCCTACATGACTGTTTGGGTGCTCTGGTTTCATCGGTGAACCACGCAATAAGTCTCTTCGGACGAGTTTTAAGACTTATTGGGGCTACGGAGTCAAGGGCATTACACAAAACAACATTGAAATCATTAATTGTAAGATCATCAATTAGACCAACAAAAGAAGGAAAGGAATCAATTGCTAAAGGCAGTAGCTCACATAGTGATATAATTTTACAGCTGCCATGGCTTTGGTAGCTGTCAGGGTGGTGGCAATGAGCCAAGACTTCACATTTTATGATGTAATGGCCAGACATTGCAGTAGTATTTGAAAATATCATGAAATGTGAGGTTATGATGCCACAGGTTAGTATATAAAGTATTACCATGATTATGAGTTGCTTAATTCATTTATTATATGCATGAAACCAAAAGTATCAATTGTTGTTTAAAACACTGTGGTTCTGATGAAGAATTCATATGAATATTCAAGTCACCCGTAATGAATGTATTATCTGCATGAGTCACCAAGACAGGCACAAGTTCAGGAAATTCATCTGCAAGATGAAACGGCAGGGAGCTGTAGATCGCAAAATACTCGATTAAATACTTTAAAGGCATTGTTAGAATATACACCCCAGCACTTTTTTTTAACAAAGTTAAAAAAAAAATTGTCCAACAGGGCAAGTCCAACTAAGAATAAATGCAGACTTCAAACATCACACACAGCCCCGTGGTTACAGCCTTCTCACAATTACATCCAGCCCAAATATTGTAAAGCTTCTAAAAATTGAGGTATAGTACTCTGAATAAACTGACTGTTATTACCAAACGATAAAAGTCATACTTTTGCAAGACCTCTTTAATTAAAGCTGGAAGTGATTATGGTGATTGTGACATTTCAATCAATTTTAGTGGTCCGTAACGGCAAAAAAAGACCTATTCAAACACTTCTGAACCTAATGGTTTAGCTCCAAGGTTGCTGAGATCTGTAATAATAAACCTGTGGTTTCCTGTTAATAAATTTAACCCTGCAGACTTATTATTTGGAACATTCATATTGATAAAGAAAAAAAGGTCTGAGTGAGTCTTTCAAAATAATATTTATGCATTGTACATTACTGACATGTATAAATTCAAGGAATATGCTCACCATAGAGGTGAAAGGGTTTGTGTATTTTATTATAGTTTGTAGTATTTCATGGGTATATGTAAATATACAGGTTGGATGATTATAGTCCAAAATAAATGTATTCTCCTCAGATTCCAGGCTCATCTTTAGGCATTGTCAAGGTTCATAAAGCCTTTTACCCTCAGCATCCCCAACTCAAACATACAATTTCTGATATTCTCTCAAATTTCTACTTTTGTTTTTTGACAGCTCAAAGAAGAATATCATCACAGCTGAGATACATTAATACTGTTGTAAAACTGTTGTTGTCCAGATTTTGCTTTGGGGCTTTGTCGATTTATTCACGGCCAACCTTGAGTGTGATTTGTGAAAGATAAGCTTTAAGCTGAAGCAGTCTGTGCTCAGGGGACATTGTCTGATCATTATGCAATAGAGTAAAACACATTCATCACAGCAGAAGTGTTTATTACTGCATTGTAAAACCGACTTGGAAACCACAATAGTCTACAGAGACAGTCCACAAAAACAACAATATTCAAAACTGTTGAAATGACTGAACAGAAGATAGAGGAAGTTAACATCTTTTTGAGTCATGTGATCATAATAGCAGTGAAAAGTTGGTGTGCAAATGCGTGTGTGTTTGGGTAATCACTCATGAAGAATGCATGATGTCATATCTTCATCTCTTGAATCACATTCTATTCATTTAACCATCTTTTTTCCACTCTTCGTGGCATTCATTTCCTGAGAAAAAAAAAAGATTTCCTCCTTCTGTTTCATTCCTGTTCCCAGTTGTTTATGTCACCTTGATCCCTAGGGAGTAGGAGATCTGAAGAAAAAGAACATTAATCTCCTCTCCCTTGTCCTGCCTTTGTTGGAGATGAGCGAAGCCAGGGTCTCACCCTCCTTCACACCTCAGATTGAATTGGTTCCACCCAGCCGTGGACACTAGTGATGTGATGCAAGAGGCTCAAACTCGCCGAGATAGACCAATGAGTTTCTTCCCGATCAGATTGCTGCATTACCTGAAGGGAGGCAGGTCCAGGGGTCGAAGTGATGATTACTAGACTGGTAGATGCATTGATAAGGGTGTTATCATGTTTTCTGATGAGCTGACAGTCCAAAGAAACATGTGATTCCTTTTATCAAGGAGAGCCTGTCGTGTGCCTGTTTAACGTTATCAAGACCTAAAAGCAAATATCTTTGTTAACCAGGAACAAACAGGTTGATTGCACACTCCAATTTCATAGCCCTAGAATATGTCACGACACACTGTTATGTGCACCTTAAAAAAAAAAAAAAACTCTAGCTCCTGCTGTTTGGGAAATGGGTGTGAAGCTTGACGGCAAAAGGTGTTGAGACGTCTATTGTGGAAATTCTCTTTGTTCACTTGACCGGGTGCAGACAAGCAGTTTTTCTTTTCTTTTTTTGGAAGGAAAAACGTTATACAAGCTGTACACTGACTACTTTGCATTGTAGCAGAGTTCTTCAGAAGTGTCATGAAAAACACACACTAAAAAGAAGTAAAAATGTGAGGGGTGTGTAAGGCTCAAGTCTTATCCTTAGTGTTTCGAGCAAGACTCATGTTACTGTGCCAAAAATCAAGCAAATCGAGTCACCTTTAAACTTCAAACAAGTCTTGTCAAGTCAAGTTTTCAGTTAAGCAAATTTACAAGTCATAAATCATCACGACATGTATTGGAGCGACAATAAATGATATTTTTCTCTGATCACAACACAAAGGAGTCTATTTACACATTTAAATGTTACTGGTCAAAGGTTTTAGAACACTAAATTTTTTGATAAAAAAAAAATTAATTCATGCAATTGAGTGTCTAATTCTACTGTGAAGAGAAAGCACATGCAGAACAAATCGAAAATTTAGAAAAAATTATGGATTAAACCCAGACTTCCCTCTCCCCAGCCACTTCAACCAGGTCCTCCGGTGGGATCCCAAGGTGCTCCAAGGCCAGACGAGAGACATAGTCTCTCCAGCGTGTCCTGGGTCATCCCCGGGGCCTCCCGCCGGTGGAACATTCCTGGAACACCTCTCCAGGTAGGCGTCCAGGAGGAATCCGAACCAGATGCCCAAGCCACCTCAACTAGCTCCTCTCAACATGGAAGAGTAGCGGCTCGATCCTGAGTCCCACCCGGATGATCAAGCTTCTCACCCTATCTCTAAGGGAGAGCCCAGACACCCTGCAGAGGAACCTCATTTCGGCCGCTTGTACCCGGGATCTTGTTCTTTCAGTCACGACCCACAGCTCGTGACCATAGGTGAGGGTAGGAACGTAGATCGACCGGTATCAATCGGTATAATCAAGTTTCGATTTTTGGCTCAGCTCCTTCTTTACCACAACGGATCGATACAGAGTCCGCATCACTGCAGACGCTGCACTGATCTGCCTGTCGATCTCCCGCGTCAAAAGTGCGCATGATGGGGGTGATGTGCTCATATATTTGCACCCTCATCAGGATCCAGGCAGCGCTGTTTATTTTTTTATTTTTCATTTCGGACACATTATTACAGGTTACATCGATCACATAATATCATTTGCAACATTGACATCCGAAAGAAGGGCTGACGGGTAGAAGTCATGGCTTATTAGTAGCCCATCGATTCTTACTATACGCATTAGTCATATACATTGATTATGATAGTCATTGATTTATATCAATACCAATCCCAGACTTAAGTCTGCACACTCAGTTCATCTTGAGTAATGTCTGTGTGTAAGTTGCAGCTAGTACCAATCATTTGGAATTGGTAAATCTGGACGCCACCAACAGGCCCACCCAACCAGGCAAGCAGCCATGCTCGTTCACTAGTAGCATCTTTGCTGACCTTGGATCAGCTTTCACACATGTTGTGGCTTCCAGAAGAGTAAATCGGCTTGCATTCTGCCCATTGCGTCCACAGCAATGTTCACTCCATTCTAGTCAGTTCAGCCACCACTGTTGCCAGCATCCGATGATGCTTAGATCTTGATACTCCTGAGCACTCACCAAGCTCAGTTCACTCGGCGGAGTAGCCTCCGCTAGCTGCATCCCGGAACCAAGTTCACCAACCCCATTGTAACCATTTACAACAGATATATTGCAGCCAGGGCGGCACGGTGGATGACTGGTTAGCACGTCTGCCTACCAGTGCAGAGGACGTGAGATCGAGTTCGGGCTTTGGCCTTCCTGTGTGGAGTTTGCCTGTTCTCCCCGTGCTTGCGTGGGTTTTCTCCGAGTTCTCCGGTTTCCTCCCACATTCCAAAGACATGCATGGCAGGTTAATTGGACACTCTAAATTCTCCATATGTGTGATTGTGAGTGTGAATGGTTGTTAGTCTCTGTGTGCCCTGCGATTGGCTGGTAACCAGGTCAGGGTGTACCCCACCTACTGCCTGAAGCCAGCTGGGATAGGCTCCAGCAATGGACAATGCAGCCACAATACAACCTTATCACGACCGCCTTGCATGTTAAAACAAATGTTCAAAAAGAAATAGAGCCAGACAATGTTTACATTCTTACAGGAACAGCAATACATGTTATTAATGCAGGTGTTTAAACAAGAGTTAACCTTGGCAGTGTCAGCAAGTAATCATATGCTATATTTACATATTTCAAATAATGACAGCTCCAGTTTTGGGTTAATTAGTCATATGTTACAATAATTTCATTTGGGTAAGACACAATCCAAAATTTAATGATGTGAGTTACTGATAGCAGTTATTGTCTCTCAAACTCCGCCAATTCTTCTACTCTTTTCCTTATTTTTTTCTAAGAAGACGAGTCTTCTTTTGTTTGGATGAAGATCCGACAGTCTTTTGTCCATGTGTTCTCGAAAAGTCCATTCTTTCTTAAATGTCGTGCCTTCTGGCAATGTCAGCATTTCGTTTTGTAAGATTTTCATTGACGTAGACATGTTTACCTTTAAGCTTGTAGCTATCTCTCAAAAGAGCAATCTTTTTCTTCCTGTTAACAAACCTGATCAGAACTGCCGGTAGTCGTGTCCCCCCAGTTGGAAGCGAAAAGCACATCTGGATGTGTGCTGGATCCACAATTAATCCCAAATCTCTGAGTTGAGTTGTCACTTGATGTTTGACAGTCTTGTTCGCTGAAGCTTGGTCAGAATCAACTGCACTTGTGCTGGCCGCAGCTCTCGCCCGAGGGCCGTGGCGAGATTTTATCTGGATACCTGTAACTATCACATCGTTGATCGTGGAAGATTCTGTTCCAAATCATCCACTTTTTTTCCAAAGTGACAATGCGTCGATCTTTTTCTTGTCTCTTTCAACTGCTGAATTTCCTGCAGAAGTGGCTCAATACTCTTTTTCATTTCAAGTATTTCCGTGACCATTTCTTTGAGTTTCGCAAGAGAAGATTTGATCTCCTCAATTTTGTCAGCTCTTTTTCCGCCAGGTATATTGCAACAATGTAGTTAAAAATCCCAATGTCAACAAAATAGAAGTCACGAGCGAGTGCAGGAGCAAGTACAGATGCGTCCTTCCTTGACAGATGCGTCCTTGATTCGTATATATTGAAGCCTTTGTAGGCTTTTGCCAGGGATCCCTATGAGAAGCACATTACAGTAGTCCAACCTGGAGGAGACAAAGGCATGGACAAGCTTCTCAGCAGCAGAACGGGAGAGAGATGGTCGAAGTTTGGCAATATTGCGGAGGTGAAAGAAGGACGTTTTGCAGATGTGATTAATATGGTTGTCAAAGCTAAGATGGGGGTCAAATCTGACCCCCAAGTTGGTCACAGAGAGGGAGAGGAGAAAGTTATGGCTAAGAATGGAAACAGAGGAATAGAGGGAGGAATGAAGCTGGTGTGTAGTGCTTATATGAATAGCTACTGTTTTGGAGCTGTTTAGCTGCAGAAAGTTTTCATTCATCCAGGCCTTTATCTCCTCCAGGCAGGAGTCCAGTTGAGTAGAAGAGGAAGGAGAAGTGAAGGTTGGAGTGACTTTGAAATAAAGTTGTGTGTCATTAGGAGTGTTGTTCTGATACCGTTTTTTGGCCCCTGATACTGATATCCATCTTTACAGTATCGGCCGATGCCGATACCATCCCGATACCTAAGTTGTTTTTTTTTCTCAACATGAAAAAGCTGTCCTGCCATTAGTTTAGAGCATTTAAGGGCCAATAGGATATCTTAGCTCGGTATGCAGTGAACGTGTCACACATCAGTGAATGTCGTGCATGAGCAAGACACAAAACGCTGCATCCAAAATCCTATATTAGCGTCAGAATTAATGGTATCTGCATGTCACTTGTTAGTACTCACCTATACCGATACAACTGTTTTATTGCAGTATCGGGTCCTCTGCCGATTCCAGTATTGTTTTTTTTTTTTATTATTTATTTATATTTTTTTTTTTTTTGGGAGATCTCAGTATTGATCATTTGAAATGTCATCATCATTGTTCTCCCTTTTTTTTTTTTTTTTTTTTTTTTTGTATGTGTGTTTGTGCGTGTGTGCGTGCGTGTGTGTGTGCGTGCGTGCGTGCGTGCGAAAAAAAATAAAAATAAATAAGAATTCCCATACCGTTCACCTAAACCGAACACTTCAAAATCCAGCCAGAGTCGTGGGGCCGCCAGGAGACCCAAAGGGGGACCAAAGAAAAGAAAGAAAAGCGAAGCCCAGCACCGACCAGACACCACCCACCAGGCCACTAACCTTCACCAACCCCAAAGACATCCAAACTCCAACAAATCAGGGAAACCTCAAGGGCCCAAAGGAGAAACTGAGGAAAGGTAGAAAGGACAGACGAAGCAGAGTGAGATCCACAGACACCAGCCTCCACCGAATCAATGACCTGAGGGAGAAACAAGTTGTGTCTGAGTCTCGATAGATGCTGGTGTGGTGGATCTAGCATGCATGAAAATCTCCACCAAAGAGGGGAGCCGTCGACCCCCGCCAGGACAGAGCAAGCGCAACACCTCAGGGCCCCCCAGGCCGCGGCCGCGCCAAAGGACGACCCCCGGGCCCCGCAGGGGCCACCGGCCGGAGAGCAAACCCCGGAGCAGGAGCGCCCCCCACCCCAACGCGGCCTGCGCCCCCAACCCAACGCAGCAGGACGGGGCACTGCAGGCCCACCAGGCACCCCACCGGCCCACAACCCCCGCTCCCCCCCCGCCCCCCCACCCCCGCCACCCCAGAAAACGGGCTCTCCAGACGTCCAGTGTTTTCCAGACTGCTCACAACTGACCACGACTGCTCCTGAATTAACAGGACAGTACTGACTGAGCTACAAGTCCATATACAATTTCGTGTAGAACTAGCAGGAAATTGTCTCTCAACTCAAATTATCATTAACTCTTTTACTGCCAAAGACGTTAAATGACGTTCTGCAAAAACCTACGGAGGAGCGCCAAAGACGTTAACTCTTTGACTGCCAAAAACGTTAAATAACGTTTAGTAAAATCCTATGGAGGAGTGCCAAAGACGTTAAAAGACGTTTGTTTCAAAACAGAGGTGAAACTAACCATTTTCTATTGTTGATTACTGAAAAATGGAATAAGGTAGAAACAAACTTTTTTTTTCTAATGAAAGATGAGAGTCCAATCTTTCATTTGGTAGTATGTGTGTTTCCATAGTCCAAACACAAAATTTTCTGTGGACCTTGAAAGATCAGTCAAAATGCTTAAATCGGCTGGCACTGGCGACATCCCGTTTCTGAAAACGTCTGGCAGTCAAAGAGTTAAAAGACGTCCTCCCATTTTTTTTTTGTTTTTTTTTGAAACGGGTGCTGGGAAGGCTTGCGGAGCTCTCCTGAAAGTTTTAAGCAGGTTTTTTGAGCCTAATGACTATTTTTGGCCCCTAGAGGGCAGCGATGACTCTCTTTTGACAAGATCGGGTGGGCGTCAGTAGAGGCGGAGCTAGAGCGTTGAGCAGGAGATCAGAATGGAAAACAAAGGAAAAATGGCGGCCGGTCGCGAGGAGCTAACGCCAGAGCCGTTTTTTTCAAAGACCAAAAGCATCGCTAAAAAAGCACATTGTTGATGACGATCATCATCATCGATGATGAAGATGATGGTGACTCCGTGGTTGGAAAGCATTGACGCGGCAGTAGAAGACGTTAGATGGAGCTAGATGGAGGAGGGAACGGGCAATGGCGAGCGTTTGCAAGCAGCTCTACACTTACAAGACGAAAGGCATCGACCAACGCTAAAATAGTACATTGATATCCATGATGATGAAGGTGAATCCGAGCTTGACGGCGAAATTGGAACCGCTGACGCGGCGGCTATGACGGTGTCGTAACGCGGAGCGCAACCGAGCACGCACAGGCGGACGTTCGATCGGACGACGGAGAGTGCCCCGAGTCCAATGCATATTCATCGGAGGAGTGTGTACAGTCTGCTACTTGCTTTTTATTCCCCGGAAAAAAAGGCCGTCAAGAAAGTGTAACGTTTGCACGCAAAACGGACCAATGTGAAAGTGAAAGTAAACTGTTGCGCGAGTCCTGGCGTCTCCTTGCACGCAGGAGAGCGTTACAAAAGGAAAAACTGTATTTGAAACATCCACATAATTGTATGTAGTACCACAGTTGCACACATTTGTAAATAGTTTGCGAAATTGTTTTGTCAAATTGTTACACTGTTGAATGGAAATAAACGTATTTTGCAATCAAAAAACACTTTTTCATTGTTGGTGAAAGCGTTTTACAGAAGTAAAGCACTATTTAGGTGTTTGTGGCATCATTCATGGACAAAAAGAAGTGTACAATTCACTAGAGTGCATGAAATAACATCGTTTCACAAAAAGCTCTTTTTCTCCGTTTTTTGTTTCAAAAGAGAGAATTTCGGTGAAAGTAACCATTTTCTATTGTTGATTACTGAAGAACGGAATAAGGTAGAAACAAACTTTTTTTTTCTGATGAAAGCTGAGAGTCCAATCTTTCATTTGGTAGTAGTAGTGTGTTTCCATAGTCCAAACACAACATTTTCTGTGGACCTTGAAAGATCACTCAAAATGCTTAAATCGGCTGGCACTGGCGACAACCCGTTTTTGAAAACGTCTGGCAGTCAAAGAGTTAACAGCAACAGCTAACTAACATCAATGTACTGGTAAGGCTAATTGCTAATTGCGATTAGCAACAAATGCTAATTCAAACCAAACGGATGGTAGTAGTTTTTTTAAAACATAACTAGACAGATGTAATTACCTCTTAGGCATACAATATATACAAACATCCAGTAAAAACGGGTAGTTTGTCCCGATGTAGCATACAACAAGCTCGCACAGTTCGGTGAAACAGCTTCACTCCGACAGGTCCTCAAGCATTCTTCTCTCATGTCTACTGCAACAACATAGTCAGTTGTAATAAGACCCGCCCCTTTGATCTCAACGTAACTGACATTGGCTGAACTTGACATTTACCCAATGACAATACAGAATAAAGATGAATGACAGTTTGCATAGTTAGGCTTTACTCATTGCCAAAGAGTGAATATTACGGTAATAATAAACTGAACAAATAAGGAACTCACATACTTATTTGTAACAACTATTATTTTTTATTATGTACTTAACTATTTCTGAACATTTTGGCTCAGTATACACTGGGCTACATTTTCTATTAATTTCCGTTGATTTTAAGCGGTTCAAATAATGGATGGACCGGTGGATAATAGTTGGCACCGTAAGCATGTAATGCATGACCTGTCAAAACGGGGGGCTTTAGGACCCAGATGCGGGAAGGCAGAGCAAGGAGGCAGGGGTGTAGTTCAAAAAAAAAGGGATTTAATTTCTATTAACACAAAGGTTTCCAAAGTTCAAAAACATAAAACAAAGCATGAACTTGAACAAAAAAAACAGACAGCAACAAAACATGAACTTGAACTAGAACTTGGGAGGGAACAGAAAACAGGCAGCATGACATGAGGACAAACATACATACCACAATGCACCAACACAGACAGAGGAGAGACAGCAGACTAAATACACCAACACTAATGACGCAACCAGACACACGTGGCTGAGGGCACTGATTGGACAACACAAGGAAGGGCAGGGTCACAATCAACAAGACAAGGAAAACACACAAGGAAAGCAGAAACTGAACATGACAGAACCCCTCCGTCGAGGGACGGCTTCCAGACGTCCCTTAAAAAGTTCAAAAACAGGGCGGGCGGAGGGGGCGCGGAGGCGGGAACCTGACACATCCCTCCAGTCTAGTCCGGGGGACGTCCCGGACGCCAGACGAGGGGAGCCCGGTGGCGCTGATCTGGAGGGCGCCCCGGACGCCACACCGGAATAGGACGGCCGTGGGATGAACATCTCCTGTCCACCCCCATGGGCCTGACGCCGCCATGGAAGAAGCGAAGAGACCCCGCACGAGAGCGGCCGAAGCCAGGAGGCCCGGGGTAAGAACGCCCGGGGTCCTGAAGCTGCCGTGGAGGCGCGAGGACTTGAGGCGGCCGACGTGGAGGCGCGAAGACTTGAGGCGGCCGACGTGGAGGCGCGAAGACTTGAGGCGGCCGACGTGGAGGCGCGAAGACTTGAGGCTGCCGACGTGGAGGCGCGAAGACTTGAGGCTGCCGACGTGGAGGCGCGAAGACTTGAGGCTGCCGACGTGGAGGCGCGAAGACTTGAGGCTGCCGACGTGGAGGCGCGAAGACTTGAGGCGGCCGACGAGGCGCGATGACTTGAGGCTGCCGTGGAGGCGGCCGACGAGGCGCGATGACTTGAGGCTGCCGTGGAGGCGGCCGACGAGGCGCGATGACTTGAGGCTGCCGTGGAGGCGGCCGACGAGGCGCGATGACTTGAGGCTGCCGTGGAGGCGGCCGACGAGGCGCGATGACTTGAGGCTGCCGTGGAGGCGGCCGACGAGGCGCGATGACTTGAGGCTGCCGTGGAGGCGGCCGACGAGGCGCGATGACTTGAGGCTGCCGTGGAGGCGGCACGGAGTCCGGGGACTGTCGCGGAGCCGGCACGGAGTCCGGGGCCTGCTGTGGAGCTGATGTGGGAACTTGGAGCTGACGCGGAGCCGGAAGTTGCTGTGGAGCTGATCCGGAATCCTGGGGCTGTCGCAAAGCCGGGACGGAAACCTGGGCCTGACGCGGAGCTGATACGGGATCTTGGGGCTGACGCGAAAACGGGACGGAAACCTGGGCCTGACGCGGAGCTGATACGGGATCTTGGGGCTGACGCGAAAACGGGACGGAAACCTGGGCCTGACGCGGAGCTGATACGGGATCTTGGGGCTGACGTGAAAACGAGACGGGATCTTGGGGCTGACGTGAAAACGAGACGGGATCTTGGGGCTGACGTGAAAACGAGACGGGATCTTGGGGCTGACGTGAAAACGAGACGGGATCTTGGGGCTGACGTGAAAACGAGACGGGATCTTGGGGCTGACGTGAAAACGAGACGGGATCTTGGGGCTGACGTGAAAACGAGACGGGATCTTGGGGCTCCGACGGCCGACGCGGCTCGGGGACCTGAGGCTCCGACGGCCGACGCGGCTCGGGGACCTGAGGCTCCGACGGCCGACGCGGCTCGGGGACCTGAGGCTCCGACGGCCGACGCGGCTCGGGGACCTGAGGCTCCGACGGCCGACGCGGCTCGGGGACCTGAGGCTCCGACGGCCGACGCGGCTCGGGGACCTGAGGCTCCGACGGCCGACGCGGCTCGGGGACCTGAGGCTCCGACGGCCGACGCGGCTCGGGGACCTGAGGCTCCGACGGCCGACGCGGCTCGGGGACCTGAGGCTCCGACGGCCGACGCGGCTCGGGGACCTGAGGCTCCGACGGCCGACGCGGCTCGGGGACCTGAGGCTCCGACGGCCGACGCGGCTCGGGGACCTGAGGCTCCGACGGCCGACGTGGTTCGAGGACTGGGAGCTGCCGCGGAGCCGGCACGGAGTCCGGGAGCTGCCGCGGAGCCGGCACGGAGTCCGGGAGCTGCCGCGGAGCCGGCACGGAGTCCGGGAGCTGCCGCGGAGCCGGCACGGAGTCCGGGAGCTGCCGCGGAGCCGGCACGGAGTCCGGGAGCTGCCGCGGAGCCGGCACGGAGTCCGGGAGCTGCCGCGGAGCCGGCACGGAGTCCGGGAGCTGCCGCGGAGCCGGCACGGAGTCCGGGAGCTGCCGCGGAGCCGGCACGGAGTCCGGGAGCTGCCGCGGAGCCGGCACGGAGTCCGGGAGCTGCCGCGGAGCCGGCACGGAGTCCGGGAGCTGCCGCGGAGCCGGCACGGAGTCCGGGAGCTGCCGCGGAGCCGGCACGGAGTCCGGGAGCTGCGGCGGCAGACGTGGCTCAGGGATCTGAGGCTGTGGCGACAGACGTGGCTCAGGGATCTGAGGCTGTGGCGGCAGACGTGGTTCGGGGACTGGCAGGATAGGGACTTGAGGCTGCGGCGGCAGTCCTGGCAGGGAAAGGGACATGAGGATGCGGCGGCAGTCCTGGCAGAGAGGCTTGAAGCTGTGGCGGCAGACCTGGCAGAGGACTTGAGGCTGTGGCGGCAGACCTGGCAGGGAAAGGGACATGAGGCTGCGGCGGCAGTCCTGGCAGAGAGGCTTGAAGCTCTGGCGGCAGACCTGGCAGAGAACTTGAGGCAGCGGCGGCAGGCGTGGTAGGACAGGGACTCGAGGCTGCGGCTGAGCCGATACGGGGACCTGAGGCTGCGACGGGGACCTGGGGCTGCGGCGGAGCCGACACGGGGACCTGGGGCTGCGGCGGAGGCAGACGTGGCTCGGGGACTGAGAACAGCGGTGGCAGACGTGGTTCGGGAACTGGGAACAGCGGTGGCAGACGTGGCACGATAGGGACTTGAGGCTGCGACGGTAGACCTGGCAGGATAGGGACTTGAGGCTGTGGCGGCAGTCCTGGCAGGGAAAGGGACATGAGGATGCGGCGGCAGTCCTGGCAGAGAGGCTTGAAGCTGTGGCGGCAGACCTGGCAGAGGACTTGAGGCAGCGGCGGCAGGCGTGGTAGGACAGGTACTTGAGGCTGCGGCTGAGCCGATACGGGGACCTGGGGCTGCGGAGGCAGACGTGGCTCGGGGAGTTGCGGCTGGCGACTCCGAGCGCCACCATCTGAAGCCCAACTCCCTTAACCAAAGAGGACAGCAGGTCCATTTGGGCGGCCATGATGTGCTGGAGCTCCTCCTGGCGCGCCAGGCGCGCCTCCTGATTCCCCATCATGGTTTTCAGCACTCCCGCTGGGTCCTTCTCTGGTTGGTGCATTCTGTCAAAACGGGGGGCTTTAGGACCCAGATGCGGGAAGGCAGAGCAAGGAGGCAGGGGTGTAGTTCAAAAAAAAGGGATTTAATTTCTATTAACAAAAAGGTTTCCAAAGTTCAAAAACATAAAACAAAGCATGAACTTGAACTTGAACAAAAGAGGGAACAAAAAAAACAGACAGCAACAAAACATGAACTTGAACTAGAACTTGGGAGGGAACAGAAAACAGGCAGCATGACATGAGGACAAACATACATACCACAATGCACCAACACAGACAGAGGAGAGACAGCAGACTAAATACACCAACACTAATGACGCAACCAGACACACCTGGACCAGACACAAGTGGCTGAGGGCACTGATTGGACAACACAAGGAAGGGCAGGGTCACAATCAACAAGACAAGGAAAACACACAAGGAAAGCAGAAACTGAACATGACAGAACCAAAACCAAAACATGACATGACCACTATGTATCATGATTCAATGTTATATGTTGTTCAGGCTGACACCTAGGCTGACAGCTGTGTGAAATAAGCATGCAAATGAATGCGTTTGTCCGTCAAACAAGCATTAAGTAAGTACAAAATGCAGATAGACACGGTAGGGAAAAAAATGACACGATTTTTTTTAAATTGTCTTCATGATAATATCGTCATATCGCCCAGCACTAGTCAGAGTATAACAGTCAGGCCTTGGTCATTGGTAGAGCATGCATATAGAAAAAGCTTTGATATTACCTTTTTAAATGGCACAATGCACCTTTAACTCTAACAACCTTGGCACTCACCTGCCATCATTAAAACAACGCTGATCAACTCCAAATGAAGTTGATTTGTTCTAGTAGGCTTTTGAGTTGAAGAAAAATGGCCCCAAAGCATGATGCTGCCACCCCTGCGCTTCACCGCAAGGGAGTAAGCATTGTTGTGTTTGTGGAAAAACAAACAAACAAACAAAACAAAACAAAAAACTAACCCAAAAAAATACAACAACAAAAAAACGACCTTTTGGAGGTCCCAAAGTTTAACAAAATTGATAACAAAATCTCAGATGTGGGAATATGTGTTATGGTCAGATGAAGCCAGGGTTGAACTTTTTGTGATCAACAACAACTACAACAACAATGATGATGATGATAATAATAATAATAATAATAATAATAATATATATATATATATATATATATATATATATATATATATATATATATATATATATATATATATATATATATATATATATATTACATAGATACAATACTGAAAAAGACAATAATAATAATAATAATAATTGGGTGTACTCCGCCTACTGCACAAAGATAGCTTGAATACAGCACGCCTGCAACCCACTTGAGGCGAAGTGGTTCAGATAATGGTTGAATAATAATAATAATAATAATAATAATAATAATAATAATAATAATAATGGGTGTACCCCGCCTACTGCTCGCCTGCAACCCACATTAGGCTAAGTGGTTCAGACAATGATAATAATAATAATAATAATAATAATAATAATAATAATAATAATAATAATAATAGTATTAGTACTGTATAGTATATTTAGGTCACATGTTCATGTTTCACTACCTTGCCCCACCCCCACCATCCCACTTTTTTTTAATCTGTGCCTCACACACACACACACAGACACACGCACACACACACACACACCCACACGCACACGCACGCACACACACACACACACACACACACACACACACACACACACACACACACACACACACACACACACACACGCACACGCACACGCACACCCACACACAAAATATTGAAAGTTGAAGTCATGAACATAGGCAAAAATATGCAGACAAGAAATACAAGTAGGCCTATACTTATCCAAGGTACATTGACTTAGAAGGAATAAAAATAAGCAACAAACCGAAGAAACAAATCAAATAAAGAAGTTAAGATTATAAAGCACAATGACTCATTGTCATTTAAGGCTTATTAATGATAAATCACTAAAGTATTGCAGCTTACAAATGCAAATTAAATTCTAAAATAAATGTTTGAAGGTTCGAAACGAATTTGGCATTTCTCAGGTTAATTAAACTTTTCCAAATACCAGCACCATATTTATTACAAAGGAAAATGTTTTTTTTTTTATTATATACAAATGTTGGAACTTTATCTTTTCGATCAACTGCGATGGTACGTCCATTTTTTCATACACATATATATTTTTCAAAATCCCTCCAAAATCTAGATGACGCAGGGCAAATACAAACCCCTCAGAATGCGCATGTGGCACAGAACAACAGTGGTGACGTATCATGACAGCCTCACGCCAACAGTGCATTGTGGGTCGAACCCAAGATGGCTGCGCCCTTGCAGGAGTGCTGATAAAGTGGTTCTGCGGCGAATTTCTCTGGATTGTGTGTGATTTTCGTGAAATTCGGTGCACGAAACTGCCTGATAGCCACCCGGCTTGTGGCAGAGGACCATAGGAGCCGAGTCGTTGCTCAGAGTGTGCGGTGGCTCGCGTGGCTGTGGCAGACTGTCCGTGTGAAGATGGGCCTCATCTCCAGCCCCTTCCCATAGCGAAGAGCCGTGGGGAGAGGAGCCACAGATTCCCCTGCAAACACGCACCCGTCCAACTTGGATTTGACGGGTTTGACATACTGTATCGACTGTGGACGCTGTCTTACAATTTTTTCACCGGAATTGTTTGTGCGACGGTATCTATCATCATCCGGAGACGACGAGCTTCCCCAGCCCGGGCAGATCGTTCCTCCACACCGAGGTCTGCACACATCTGCACACTTTGTGGTCAATTCTGCACTTCTCTGTATTTTTGTTGCACAGTTAACCTCGCGTATTCAGTAGCAGAAAGAGCTGTCTAATGAAGCTCGCTCATGTAGCTAACGTTTGCCTAGCCAGCAGAGTTCCACTTGTGAAACTCAAGTGAGCGTTGACTTTACGCTTAAACACTATTTTACTTTGCCAAAGTACCCTTGAGCATTTTATTATTCGTATTTTTACAACAATTCCGAAGCAAGCAACTATTCGAATTAATGTATATTAGGGACCAAGTCATCTTGGATACAACTCCTTAGTGGCAGTGAAAAATGATCATTTGGAATTGTATTACTGTACTGTGCCTTAACGAATGCAAATTTGCCATTGTGTTGTCTTCTATTCAATTTTAGTTGTAAGGGGCTCTCCAAATATGAGGCTAAACACTGTAATGTAAATTGGATGGGGTTATCTATGAGGGGTTGGTATGTTCTCCCCATTCTTGCTTGGCTTTTCCTTTTGATCACAATTTTAAAACGTATTTCCTTGAGCTGCTCACAACCTCCTCAGGAGTTTGACACTGTTCAGATGTCCCTTCTCTTGCTCTGTAATTTGGCCCGTGGCATTCAGGAAAGGCTCCAATTTTCCTGTGACCCTGAACAAGAGAAGCTTAAAATGAAAGGATAGAATGCTAGTTTACTAGTTCAGCTGTGCTACAGCATGTGTGTTACTGACATAAATATGCTCACCCCTGTAGGGTCCTAATGAAAATGGATGCAGACTCGCTACACTCACCAGCTGTGGGCTTTGCTGAGGAAGAGGCTGACATGAATGACTGGGAGCTGCCCCTGGCCTTCATGAAGAAGCGACACTCAGAGAAGATAGAGGGATCTAAGGCCCTTGCGCAGAGCTGGAGGATGAAGGACAGGGTACATTTTTACTTTTATCCTTTAAGTCTGTGCTGTGCTGTGGTGTGTGGCTGCAAGGGCTCCTTGTCCTGCAGCTCTTGCATGTAAACTTGGTCAGGGTGTTTCTTCAGGCGGCGTGGTAGAGTCGTGTTTAGCCTGTCTGCCTCACAGTCAAGAAGTCCTGGGTTAGGGTTTGGGCTAAGGACATCCTGTGTAGAGCTCCTTCTTGCGTGAGTTTTCACCGGGTACTCCTGCTTCCGCCAGTACTAAATATGTGGGTGAGGTTAATTTAAGACCCTAAATTACACAAATGTGTGAATGTGAGTTTTTATTGATATGTGCTCTTATTCACCATAATGAGGACTAGTTGTCTAGTAATTGTAGGTATGGCTGTTTCTTAAATGGCCTTAACTAAATTCTAAATGTATAATGTTTAGGGGTGGGAACCTCTCGGTACCTCACGATACGATGCGATACAAGGCACACAATAACGATTATCTCATGATATGACAATTTAACATTCTTCCATGCTTAACGTGTGAACACTAAGTAAGACGTTTTGTTGAATATTTCCATAAAAAATTGATGTTTAAAAATCGATTCGGCCACATATCGAATCGATTCGAGAATTGCGCGCTGTAATATCACGATATATTGCCGAATTGATTTTTTCTAACACCCTTAATCGTCACACTCCTAATGATGTTTGTGTATGGTGTTCGTTGATGCTACAGTCGTCTCCATTACTGCCTGTAGTACTAATAATGCTTCACAAATTCAGAAAATTATCTATGATAATGGGGAATACCACATATTCATGAATAAATAGTAGAAGAGTATACACTTTTCCTGTCATTTTTACATCTAGCCTCTGCAGAAACTTTTTTTATGGCCAGTATTGATTTGAAAGGTTAGTAAGTATGTAGGACAGGTTTTTTTCCTGGCTCAAATTGAAGCAGAGGTGGTATCATCCTGACTATCATGGGTGACTACAGTTACCAGGTATCGCCAATAACAGTCTTATTTTAAGGTATCGGTACTCACGGCGACCGATACCATTATCAGCTGCCCTCCTGCGGCCGTTTTACGATCGGGGACAAGAAATTAGAAATTATATGAATCCAAAGTTGCCATTAACTTCATGCAATTTTAAGGAAAAATAATAAATTGGGATAGATCTTTTTTTTTAAATCATCGGCCATTTATGAATGGGGAATTTTATTTACTAGTAGTATCGGTATTTGATATCAGTTGCGGTGGCAAATACACTATGTATTTTTATGTACTTGTACTAGCAGCACAAACACCATAACAAGGGTAACAACAACGCTTTAATATGGTGAGGTCACTGTGGTAATGCTTATAAATGATACAAGCAACACAAAAACTGGGATATTTTGTAGATATGACAAAAAATGTGAAGCCACATTTTTATGTAACTATATTAGCAGCACCCTCCTTAAATGCGCCAAGTTGGCGCATTTAAGAGATAGATAAATTTAAGGAGGCACCACAGAACACATATAAAGTCCATGACTTACTCATGCACCACAACGCTAAATGAAGAGCCGTTTGCCGCAGAGCCCATCATGCGTGGGAATCACCTGTGGCTAGTGCTGGGCGATATGACGATATTTATCCTGAAGACGATTGAAAAGAAATTATCGTGTCATTTTCTTCCTATCGTGTTTATCGTCATTTGTCACTTACAGCAAAAAAAAAAAAAAAGTGACAGAACGCTTGTTTGACAGGCATTCATTCTGCAAGTTTGTTTCACACAGCTGTCACCAGCTGGCAGCCTGAACAAATGGACATGGCAGTGAATTAGTGATGGGCATGACAATTCTTTCAAGTGAACTGAATCTTTAGAATCAGTTAATTAAAAAGAACCGTTCAAAAGATTTGTTCATCGAATCGTTCATCTCCGCAAAATCCCCCCCCCCCCCCCCTTCTTTAGTTACAAGTATCGGATTTCTCACGAAGAGATTACGAGGCGTGATTAACGGGGAAAAAACGTAGAAGCCTTGCTATGCTAACCGCTTTGCTAACCGGCTAACGTTATCGTGAAACTGACATTAATTTAAGTGCATGGGTGATGATTACACTTTTTACAAAGTTCTTGCTGGTATCGCGTTAAAGCGGAGCGTGTCAAACTTTTAATAGAAAAACAGCTGGCTTTTGAATGAGTCTCTGTGGAGAAAAAGTAATACTACACACAACAGGAAGTGATTGTTACGGCGTCCCGCACGTCACCCGGGAGGAGGAAGATAACACAACAGCCTTAATAAGTGATTCAGAAAATGGATGGCTTTACTTAAGTGAATACCTTTCATATTACTAAATATTTGCTTTCACACTGCAGTCCTGAGTTTTGATATTGACTTGAAATCTGCACAATAAATGTTTTCAAAACGACATTACAGTAGATCAGTGGTTACTGTGCCTCTTTTGTGAACATTTGATAATTTTATATAGCAGCCTTACTGGATGCATTTCTCTTTTGATACATATATGTTTAATGTCACTTAAAAGTAAAAAAAAAAAAACTGTCATAGTGTGTTGTTTATTTTTTTTAAACAGAAAAACAAAAAATATATTGTCGTACATCGTTTTCGTGATATAACATAGCTTATATTTTTTTCAATATCGGCCAGCACTACCTGTAGCTTTAAGTCCATGCACCTTTCTTTTTTTTTTTTTTTTCTTTTTTTCTGGGAGATCTCAGTATTGATCATTTGAAATGTCATCATCATTGTTCTCCCCTTTTTTTTTTTTTTTTTTGTATGTGTGTTTGTGCGTGTGTGTGTGTGCGTGCGTGTGTGCGTGCGTGTGTGTGCGTGCGTGCGTGAGAAAAAAATAAAATAAATAAATAAGAATTCCCATACCGTTCACCTAAACCGAACACTTCAAAATCCAGCCAGAGTCGTGGGGCCGCCAGGAGACCCGAAGGGGGACCAAAGAAAAGAAAGAAAAGCGAAGCCCAGCACCAACCAGACACCACCCACCGGGCCACTAACCTTCACCAACCCCAGAGACATCCAAACTCCAACAAATCAGGGAAACCTCAAGGGCCCAAAGGAGAAACTGAGGAAAGGTAGAAAGGACAGACGAAGCAGAGTGAAATCCACAGACACCAGCCTCCACTGAATCAATGACCTGAGGGAGAAACAAATTGTGTCTGAGTCTCGATAGATGCTGGTGTGGTGGATCTAGCATGCATGAAAATCTCCACCAAAGAGGGGAGCCGTCGACCCCCGCCAGGACAGAGCAAGCGCAACACCTCAGGGCCCCCCAGGCCGCGGCCGCGCCAAAGGACGACCCCCGGGCCCCGCAGGGGCCACCGGCCGGAGAGCAAACCCCGGAGCAGGAGCGCCCCCCACCCCAACGCGGCCCGCGCCCCCAACCCAACGCAGCAGGACGGGGCACTGCAGGCCCACCAGGCACCCCACCGGCCCACAACCCCCGCTCCCCCCGCCCCCCACCCCCGCCACCCACCCCAACCCAGCCCCAACCGCCCCCAGGTCCCCAAATCCCCAGACGCCCCCCCCCCACCCCAGCACCCCCCACCCCGGCACCCCCACCACCACCCCCCACCAACCAAGCCGCCCCGCCCCCACCCCCACCAACCGACAGCCCCCCAGCCCCCGACCCCAGACCCCGGGGACACACCGCACCCAGGCATCCGCGCCGAAGAGGGGGCCGGGCAGCGGAGCGGAGAGGGCACCCGCGCCCACCCCACCACGCGGAGGGACGGAACACCAGGGGCAGAAGGGGAGATGGGGGCACCGGAGGACGGGCGGCATCCCCGAACCCCAGGCCCAGCGGGGAGAGGCCCCGGTCGTCACCCCAACGATCTAAGTGAAAAACTAACCCTGTTACTAAGTTCGCCAGCTCGCCGACTGGCGAACTCTACCCCTAAACCGTGAGTGTGACCCCACCCAGTGTATATACATAAGTGTGTGTGTGTGGTGCATTAAAATTGGGGGCAGGTGAACCGGAGCAGAGGGAAATGATATCCCCCCCTGCTCCGATCCACCCGCCCCTCAGGCATGTCAATGAGCGTATGTGGTGCATTAAAATAAGTTAATGGGGGGGGGGGGGTGCACACGGACAGGCGACCGCAGCACTGCTCCATACCGCGGCCGCCCCAACCGATGCCCCCCCCCCCCCCCCCCAGTTGTGTGGTGCATTAAAATTTGGAGGGGAGCTGCAGGGCGGAGACGGTGTCTCCACCCCACCCCACTCCCCCCCAAAGTGTGTTATGTGCCCTAAAATGTATTGTGCAAAACTAGTGCAGTGAGTTAAGAGGAGCGACCAGCTGGGCCCCCCCCAACCGGGCGGCCTTTAGTGCCCATTGGAGGTGAATCTGCTCGATCCTGTTGACAGCAACTGGGTTCCTGACTATAAAAACACAACCATTAGTAACAAACTGCCAAATGCAGAGACATCAATGTAAGTTATCACGATGTGGTGGCTCTCGCTAACAGGCAGAATTAAATAACCAGAATTAGGTTAAAATATTCTATATACGTAGACCATATTTCTATGAATTTTGATATTTGTTTTTTATTTGAGGCCGATATTTTTTCCATTAAAATGTGATTTATGAGGAGGTTAGACCATTGGTCGATATTCAGAGTTTGTTTATTTTTCCAGTTAACAAGAATTGTTTTTTTAGCGATAGTAAGGGCTACAAGTGTAGATTGAAATTGTTTATGTGGTAGGTCAGCTGTTGTTAGGTCACCTAGCAAACACAAGTTTGGAGATAAAGGTATCCTATAGTCCAAGATAGCGGAAAGTTTTTCTAAGACTTTAGTCCAGAAATACATAACCGGGGTGCATAACCATAAAGCATGAAAATAAGTGTCTGTAGTGTTTTGTAAACACTGGAGACAAATGTCGGAGTCAGAGAGGCCCATTTTCTTCATCATATATTGAGTAATGTATGTTCTATGGATTATTTTGTATTGGATAAGTTGTAAATTTGTGTGTTTTGTCATTTTAAATGCATTTTCACAAACTTGAATCCAAAAGTCAGATTCCGGAGCTATAGACAAGTCCGTCTCCCATTTTAAGATGGGTAAAGACATTTTATCCGTATATGAAAGTAACTTATATATTTTTGAAAGTTTTTTTGTTGTCGGAGAAAGCTTGGTAATATCTTTAGCTAAGCCAGGCGGTTGGAGCGTACCCTGAAGTGTTGGAATTTGTTTCTTTATCATATTTTTAACTTGCAGATAATGTAAAAAATTTCCGTTTGTTATTTTGTATTTTTGGAGCAAAGATGTATATGATATAAACATATTATCTGAGAAGAGATGGTGAAGATGTGTGATTCCTTTCTGCTCCCACACACCTAAATAAAACGTTTGGTTGTTAATTCGAAAGTCAGGGTTATGCCATAGGGGAGAAAGCCCACAGGGCTCCACTTGGGCTTTTGTAATTTCTAATGCCTTCCACCAAGCAGTCAGGGTGGCGGAGATCATTGGGTTTTTAAAACAATTATGTCGCTTAATCGATGTTGTAATAAAGAGTAAATCTAGAAGTCTGAGGTTATTACAATCCTTCTGTTCTAGTTCCAGCCAACAGTTAGTATCTCTGTTGGGTTGTGCCCATAGAACGATATATTGTAGCTGGTTAGCTATATAGTAGTACATAAAATTTGGTGCCTCTAGACCACCTTTGGATTTACTTTTCTGAAGAGTAGATAGACTAATCTTTGCTTTTTTTTTTTCCAGTAAAATTTTGTAACGGCTGAGTCCAACAACTGGAACCATTTAGCCGTAGGTTTAAATGGAATCATTGAGAAAAAATAGTTTATTTTAGGTAAAACTTTCATTTTAACGGTGGCTATTCGTCCTATTAAAGAAATAGGAAGATTATTCCAGCGTTCCAAGTCACTATGAATGTTATCCAGAAGTGGAGAAAAATTTAAATGAATTAAATCTGTTAATTTAGGTGAGATTTTTATGCCTAAGTATTTTAAATTACCTATAGGAAATGAGTAATGTGGGTCCTGGCTTGCAGGGTTCCAAGAATTTTCTGTAATAGGTAGAAGTGATGATTTTGTCCAGTTAATAGAATAATCTGACAACTGTGAGAATTTAGTTATTAAGTTAAATACTTCCCCTAACGAAATCGCCGGGTTTTCTAGATAAAGTAAAATATCATCGGCATATAGATTAATTTTTCTTTTCTTTTTCTTTTCTTTCTTTTCTTTTTTTTTTTTTTTTAAAACCTTTCTTTTTCTTCTTGGTCAGAGGCTCCAGTGTTGTCTTATCACTGGGCCTTTTCTCCGTTGCAAAGAAACTTTCCAAATATGTCAGTTTTTTTTACTCATTTTGCTAACTTGTTGATTAGCATCAGCGCTACGCGACAGAGATGATTAGCATCTTAACATGCGTCAAGAATCCGTCGTAAACAGAGAGAATCCGGTCACTTTTTAAAATTAAATACTTTTAAGCCTAGGTTAATCAATTAACCGGAAGTATATTGGGGACCACTGCTTTACAAAACAAAAGTAGCTTACAAAAAGTACTAAAACATCATACATTGACAACGTTAAAACACATTAACAGAAAACATTAAATAAGTCTAGTTTTGTAAAATAATTTAAAAAAATCATAATTTAAAAATGTTTAGAAGAGCCTCATGAAAGATATAGAAAGGAAGCAACGTTTTTAGCTGGTCTGACTTCACTTCTGTTGGCAGCTTATTTCATTTGTGGGCAACATAACGGCTAAATGCAGCTTCACTGTGTTTACTTTGAACTCTGAGTTCCACTAATTGACCCAAGTCTGGAAATCTCAGACCCTTACTGGGTTTATATTCAATCAGCATTTCTCTATTGTTTTCCGGACCCAAACTATTCAGGGATTTGATGGTGCCAATTTCGCAGTGTGAACTCCCGCTCCTGATTGGTGGACTGTTTTTGTGGACATGTTAGGAGTTTGAATCATGTGCCTTGTCTGCACATGCAAATTCATTTCTGAGAACCCCCACTCCTGATTGGTGGGCTGGTTTCACGCTCGTTCCTGGTTGGCTGCTCTGCTGGCTTCCTCATGCATCAGTTTTAATGTTGTGTTTTCATACAGCAAAGGAAAAACATCGGACCATATCTTTTAAGGTTTTTTTTACCATGTGCCCAGACTTTATTGACACCCTGTACAGCTGACTGGGAGACAGTGTAAAGCCTTTAGGACCGGAGTGATATGTTCTGATCTCTTTGTTTTGGTCAGACACCGAGCTGCAGCGTTCTGAATGAGTTGCAACTGTCTGATGTTCTTTTTTTGAGTGTCCAGTCGGGAGACCATTAGAATAACCAAGGAGATAAAAGCATGGATAAGCTTGTCTTGGTTTGCTTGGAGCATGCAGTCCTTCAGTCTGGTTATGTTATTCAGCTGGTAAAGGCTGTTTTAGTTGATAGATTTGATATGATTGCCGAAAGTCAGGTCTGAGTCTCAGGCTGCACTATAAGATTTTGAACTTGGTCTTTGGTTTCTAAAGACAGTGATTCTAGAGACTCTATTTTCGTAGATTGACACACATGTGCTTGGCATAAAAAATGGGCGCATCTCAATTTTCGTGGCAGCGCATCACAATTCTGGGCTGTCCGGGGCCATGCGTAAAGCACCATGAAGCTGAATTTTATTGATATCTCTGCTTCAAAGACAACCAGTAACTCCTTTGCCAAAACAAAACAGTCATGTTTTAAAAATGCAACAAAAAACTGCGAGGGTAACATTTTGGGCAGACACAGTAAGGAAAGCCCACACTGACTGACATGTCGCCATGATGCATCTTTTGTGAACACGAGGTCGTGCACATTATGACATCACAAATATGGAACACTACCATAGGAGAGGGGGATGGGTTGAGGAATTGGGCACAACTTGAGCCACAACCATAACAGATGGACCAACGTGGCATGTCTATTATTATTGGTGGATTTCTTCATTATCTGTTTGACGTCAAATTGGCCGATAATTGCCAATAATTATCGGCCACCGATATTATCGTGCGTTCCTAATTTTAAGTTCTGCATAATTTTGTAATTTTACTGGTTTGTGATGATGTTTGACCAAATGGATTGTACTTTTTCACTAAAGTAGCAGGCAAATTCATTGCATTTACCTGCTGAGAGGCGTTTTGGCGCTTTTTGATTTGAGAGATTTGGGAGTTTGCCAACCACAGCGAGGTAGGACAGCTGTTGAAAAAAACCCAACAACAACTAGGTATCGGTATGCCAATACTGAAAAACTGGGTATTGGAATCGGGGCCCAAAAAATTGTATCGGAACAACACTATTGCTGACCCTAAACTTTTCAACGGTAGTGTATGTACAAATACATAATACATAAATAGCAATACACCTTATCAGAAAGGCAGCCATTAATCAATTACCAAATGATAGAAGTAAATAAATTAGCCCCAACCACTGCCCTCAATTAAGGCATCAAACAGTTTAAATTGTTGCTGGATCAAATGACCTTCCGAATAATGCTGTCTGTCAGTATATTGAAATGAGCCACATTTCGTGACTGCTGCTCTGCTCCACTAAGGTGAGATGAAGAGGTTGGATGGCATTGTCCATGAGCGCACTTAGCTTGTACTACATCCGCTGCTCCACCTCTCTCAAGACAGTGAAGGCTATGCCCCAGCACTGAGCAGCCTTCTTAACCAGCTTGTCTATCCTGCTGGTGTCCCTCGCCACAACCCCGAAAATAAAAAAAAAGTGGTACCATGTGTGTGTAATTCCTTCTCATTGATCTCACTGAACTGTGTGTCAGATGGAGCATCTGGATAATTCAATTTCTCATTGGGATTATTAAGGTACATATCTATCTATCCCTCTGTCTGTCTGTCTATCATCTGCTCAATGCTGTTCATATACAGTTTTGGTCTTGTAATTGATTGAGGTGATTTCAGACATTGAGTGAGAATGCAGTGAAAGGCTTGTGTGGGCTGTAAAAGGCATTCAGAGTCTGCTGTTGCAGTGATTTGTGCACAAACGCGATGTGCATTGCTTTCGCAGCATGAAGGTGAAGTAGCAGGCTGCACAATTGCATTACCTATTGGTTAAAATTGTGTTTATTATCCCTCCTACCTGTCGGGCCAACAGCTAGGGTTTCAGGTGTGTGTGTGTGTGTGTGTGTGTGTGTGTGTGTGTGTGTGTTTGCAGTTATGCTCTTTTATGTCTTGCAATCCATGTGCATTGTGATTGTGTGTGCGGTCACTGAGCTTGTCATGTAATCACATATAAGGTTTCAGCTTTAGGAGGACGTCAGGGCTATATAGCTGCAATTGATGGTTGGCTTGGGAAAAAACCCCATTGAAACCTGTCTGACTGCAATAATATTAATTGAAGGTGACCTTGGTGAACTGTGTAGCTAGTTTTTGTTTGCTGTTTCTGTCCTGCAAATTAGAAGCCTGTGTCTGTCATAGTTTGTTTTTGTGTCCCCGAAAACCTGAAGTTTTCCTGGAAACTAAAAAAAATAATAATAATTGATATCTTAGCTCCTGAAGCAGATAGAAACCTAATTCCCAAAACATTTCAGAGCACGCAAACAGAATTATTATTATAAACCTTTAATATATACATTTTTAAAAACAACGAACAAATTTCGCATCTGCAGGTATATTTACCTTCAACACTGGAGCGCATAGTTGTAATAACCTCGGGCAATCGAGTGGTAATCATTCGTCGTCCATTCTGTTACAAAGCCGTCTTCATCTTCAACATCCTCATCCTCATTCATTAACAATATGCCACTGTTGACTGGTTACACCGATTCGAAGTACTCCCGCGCTGTCTCCAATCGCGTAATTTGTTACATAACTCCCGCGAATCTGCGTAAGCCATAAATGCTCGAATAAAAAAAAAATCCAGGACATGCTACGAGGCCCACGTCACCCACTCGTGCATATTCTATTGCATTTCATCGGCTAAGAGACCAAGAATTGGTCAAAACAAAACAAAATGACTTATCTGCTCTCCCGGGTTTAAAGGCAGTGCGCTCCCGGCTTTAAAGGTAGAAACGCGTTTGCGCGCTGCCGGCCTTAATGGGTTAAGAAGAATGATGGCTGTCAAGTCACTTGTTCAGTTTTTTTTTTTTTTACTTAATTACAACCAGTGGTCCAACTAGTCACTTTTTTTCTTTTTTCTTCTTCTTCTTCTTCTTTTTTTTTTTTTACAGTACTTAATCATCTACTAGGCTTCCATCCTCCATTCTAGTTGTTGGTATGTCAATGAATCAAAATAAAGAATATACCTGCTGTTTTAATTATATGTATATTATTCTTATAACATTTATAATAAAAAATATAAGCACCTTTACAATAGCCCCCTTTAAACAGGCGTTAAACAAAACATTGAACAAGAACCATTTGATCAGTCATTTGATTGAACAAACTAATGTTCACAAAAGAAAAGCTTTTCCAATTTCTTTTAAAGTAATATAAAATAATTTACCTGTTTTATTGCAGACAAATCTTGTTACAGTAAAATATTTTGCAGCTATATGTTGAGTTGCTGTCAATCTTTACGTCATCTGAAACTATGCTATGCAAATATAGACAACTACACATCATCAAATACGGTCATGCCCGGAGCTCCCCAAAAAAAGGTGCGACCAAAATGTGGTGCAACCAACTGAAATAGTTGGTTGCACCAGTGCTACCAGTGCAAAAGTTAGTCTCACATGCTTATGACACGGAAATGTGTGTGTTGTGTTTTTGTGTTTCTGTGTGTGTGTCTCTCTCTCTCGCTCACTTGCTCCCTCCGTTTGTCAGATGATTGCCATTGGCTGGCTTTAGCTGTCGATAAACAGCACAATTGAAAGGAGATATGTGGTTGGTTAGCATGAGCCGTACAGTACACGAAGTGTGAGCATGGCAAATCCATGACTTAATATTAATATCTTGAATATTCATATCCAGGTATGAGTACAATAACGATATATGGCCCAGCCCCAGTTCTTGTGTTTCTTAACTTTATGATGAGTGATAGTTTAAAGAAAAGCAAACTCATGCTTTATTCATTTGCCTTAATTCAATGCAAATGACTATCTTGTACTGTAAGAGTATAAATTGCATTCACTGGAGCCTGGCTGGAAACAACTAAATGATCCTAGGAAAGCATATTTTTATGAAGTGGGCTAACTATATTGTATATGTAATTATGATTAATACTAATGTGATTTCACCTTTATCCAGAATCGACTGGGCTGCTACCTATCATATATTATGTTTGAGGGGTTTTGGAGGACCATATTTGTTACCGTTATGAAAGCCAAGTCTTTTCTTTGACATTTTACCCACAATGTCAGTAACATTTTTTTCTCTCTCTGGATTTCACATGAATATTTCTCTAAAGGCTGCTGTCATTTCAGCTTTTTTTGTTTTAAAGGGCAAACCTGCCATGGTTTCTAAGGCTCTTTGTGTAATGTATCTTCGAAACAAGATCGCTACAAGATATTAACGTAGATGTTAAGCTTCCTTTACTTACATGGATGCTGGCATTTTTATAATAATGCCTGAAAAAACAAATATTGTGTTCATTCAAATGAGAAACACAGAACTGGTTTACTGAAATCATCCATTTTCTGAACTGTTTATTCCTGTCAAGGGTCACTTGTTATAAAATCCTCTTTTCTTTCTCAAAGCAGATCCGATGACATCATATCTTTGACAGTTGTGAGTGATGCTTACAAATAGCGAGCATTTTAATTGTATAATATTTGGGCGACTCCAAATCAATTATTTGACTTTGATTAGATTTAATTTTCAGAGAGATTTTGAGCTGCATATTAAGACACACCGTATTTGATGAAAGCCTCGAGTTCATTGAAGAGAAAAAAGTGTGCATCATTCAAGGTTTAACATTTTTTTTGTGTGCTTTTATCCACCGACTCCCCGGGCCTGCATTCGAGCTAGAGATGCAAACAAAGATATTTATATTCAAATCGTCTTCTGTTTTCTTCATCCTAGAGATGAAATGGTATGAACATCTCACATCACAATTCAGGTGACCAAAAGCATTATAACAATATCAGTAAAACACAAATAATCAGAGAAGCTAAAAACCATAGATATCCATCGAAAGCATTGCAATTGAATGAATGGATGAATGAATAATATCAATACCGGTATATGTAAAATAAGCAAAACTATATTATGCAGTGTGCACTTTTGAACATCTGTAAGAACGAAGTAATGTTCGCAGATGGACCGGAGAATATACAGTTGTGTTTGCAAGTTATGAGCACAACTAAATGTACAAAAGCAAACATGACTTCATGAAACGAAAATGCTATGAATCATCCCAATTTTTTTTTTTAAACAATTTTTCCTTTTATACAACAAACAACCGAACATTACATTACAGTGTTGGGGCAGATCATACATATACAAACCCAATTTCCAAAAAGTTGGGACACTATACAAATTGTGAATAAAAACTGAATGCAATTTCCCTTATAATGATACATTTTCTCAGTTTAAACTTTTGACCTGTCATCTATGTTCTATTTTGAACAAAATATTGACATTTGGCACTTTCCCATAATTGCATTCAGTTTTTATTCACAATTTGTATAGTGGCCCAACTTTTTGGGAATTGGGTTTGTACAAATAGACCATGTCCATGTAATCAGTGCATTATTATCTCCATTACAAATCATTACCAACATTTACATGCACATTTTTACTTATGTCGACTTCAATCTCTGAAAATATCAAAACAATTTCCACTGTATTTTGTATTTTCTGGGCATGAAGCTTTTTTATCACATACTGTAGATTACAGTCGCAGGTCGGGATGGGGGATGACATCTGATTTAGAAGCTGACACACAGTTAGCATTTCTGTAATCAAAAATGGGTAGTCAGTGTTTCCCACAGATCTGAAATCTACTTGGGTGGGTGGACTCTGGCGGTAGGGATGGGAGGCGGTTTGAACCGGAGGTGGGTCTCAGTCCTGTTACTACGTCTCCTCTAGCCTCACAATCAATCCACCAGTGAGTGACGGCGAACTAATTTTACATGTGGTATACCTGTCGCTACATGTATTTTTTTCCCTTTTATATATATATTCTTAATACATTTTCTTGAAAACATCTTGGGTGGTGGCCAATTTACTTGGGTGGCACGCCCAAGTATTAACATGGTGTGGGAAACACTGAGTTAGAGATGAATGCAAATATGGGACAGTAGCGCATCAGTTCCTTTCACACAGAATAGGTTTGTGACATACACATGCAGGTAGACAAAGGGCAAGTGAGCAGGTCAGGTATGGTTGATTTGCTGTAGTGCTGTGAGGCACTGCTACTGTATATCCCACTTGCACACTGACCTTTTATTCAGTCAGTGAGAAAGGAGAGTACACCTTAATTATTTTTACAACACCAGCGGTCCTAACCTTCCTGACAACACATTCACAGCACGCGAACACAGCACACACACAGCATGCACCAAAACAAAGTCTCCTGTCAGGTTTTGCTATCATACTGAGTCTGCGTCACAATTTGTGGCGGCCGTGGCTCAGGGTGTAGAGACGGTCATTCAGTAACCAGAATGTCGGCTGTTCGATCCCCGCTCTCCCCAAGTCATGTAATTGGGCAAGGCACTTCACACATTGCCTCCAGTGCTACTCACACTGGTGTATGAAAGGTGCGAATGTTTGGTGGTGGTTGGGGCAAAAGTACAATGAGAAACCATTTTCAATTTTATCTGAACTCGACACTCATTCGTTAATGTCGACACGAATAGCGATTGAGGATTTTTGGTAGGTGAGTCAGCGCTGTAATAAAATATATATATTTATAATAAATAAAAATCTGTTGATTTTTTTGGGATCAATGAATCGGATTTAAAAATTCCATCCTTTCATTAAAAAGCATGGCATTCTTTTAAATTGACAGTGAAGAAAAGTGCAGAAACAAGATGCTGCGTGAACATCACAGAGCTGTCTTAAATGATGAGTTATAATTTTTTGAAAAACAAAAACTTTTAAATAACATTTTTTTTTTGTCAACATTGCTTTAGTAACCTGTCTCTTCTGTCTCTGTGGTTAATATAGAATTGCAGACCAGGGCAAGGAGATTGTGACAATTCATCTTATATTTGAATAGGCTATAATTTAGTTAGGATTGTTAAGTATCCATTATGGACTATATTATTGTGTGTCTAGGTGATGTGAAATTGTTCTGAACATCAAGTATCTGTGTCCTGTCCAGTGTAATATTTGCAATGAGCTATCTGTGTGTAAGGTTCGTTATCTGTTTTTCTATCACAGATGAAGACTGTGAGTGTAGCACTGGTGTTGTGTCTCAATGTTGGAGTGGACCCTCCAGATGTGGTCAAGACATCCCCCTGCGCCAGATTGGAGTGCTGGATAGGTGAGTTTTAATTTTAATTGAAGGAAACACTATTTGTTTCCCTTGCCCGGATGCGGGTCACCTGGGCCTCCCTCTGGAGCCAGGCCTGGAGGCAGAGCTCATTGGCGAGAGCCTACACCCAAGAGGCAACGTGGGTCCCCCTTCCCATGGGCTCACCACCGGTGGGAGGGCCCAAAGGGGTCGGGTGCATAGTGGGATGCGTGGCAGCCAAGGGCGAGGACCTTGGCGGACCGATCCCCGGCTACAGAAGCTGGCTCTTAGGACATGGAATTTCACATCTCTGGCGGGGAAGGAGCCCGAGCTGGTGTGTGAGGCCGAGAAGTTCCGACTAGGCATAGTCGGTCTCGCCTCTACACACAGCTTGGGCTCTGGTACCAGTCCAGAGGGTCCCCATACTTTGGGGTTCACCCCGGTAGACGAGAGGGTAGCCTCCCTCCGCCTTTTTTTGGGGGGACGGGTCCTGACTGTTGTTTGTGCCTATGCATCAAACAGCAGTTCAGAGTCCTTGGAATCCTTGGAGGGTGTGCTGGAGAGTGCTCCCTCGTTCTGCTGGGTAACTTCAACGCTCATGTGGGGAATGACAGTGAGACCTGCAGAGGCGTGATTGGGAGGAACGGGCCCCTCCGATCAGAACCCGTGTGGTGTTTTGTTATTGGACTTCTGTTCTCGTCACAGATTGTCCATAACAAACACCATGTTCAAACATAGGGGCGTCCATATGTGTACTTGGCACCAGGACACCCTGGGCCGCAGTTCGATAATCAACTTTGTAGTCGTGTCATCGGATTTGCAGCCGCATGTTTTGGACACTCGGGTGAAGAGAGGGGCGGAGCTGTCAACTGATCACCACCTGGTGGTGTGTTGGCTCCGATGGTGGCGGAAGATGCCGGTCAGACCTGCCAGACCCAAGCATATGAGTGTTTGCTGGGAACGTCTGGCGGAATCCCTTGTCAGAAAGAGTTTCAGCGCCCACCTCCGGCAGAACTTTTCCCTTGTAGCGGGGGAGGCGGGGGATATTGAGTCCAAATGGGCCATGTTCTGCGCCTCCATTGTCGAGGCGGCCGATCGGAGCTGTGGCCGTAAGGTGGACGGTGCTTGTCATGGCGACAATCCTGAGGTGGGCTCTCCTGTCTCGGGGTTCGAAGTCACTGAGATGGTTGGAAAGCTCGTCGGTGGTAGGGCCCCGGGGGGTGGATGAGATCCGCCCGGAGTTCCTAAAGGCTCTGGATGTTGTGGGGCTGTCGTGGGGCTGTCGTGGTTGACACGCCTCTACAAAATCGCATGGACATCGGGGACAATGCCTCTGGATTAGCAGACCGGGGTGGTGATCCCCCTTTTTAAGAAGGGGGACCGGAGGGTGTGTTCTAACGATAGAGTGATCACACTCCTTAGCCTCCCTGGACAGGTCTATTCCGGGGTGCTGGAGAGGAGGGTCCCCCGGGAAGTCGAATCTCTGATTCAGGAGGAGCAGTGTTGTTTTCGCCCCGGCCATGGAACAGCGGACCAGCTCTTCACCCTCTGCGGGGTCCTCGAGGGTGCATTGGAGTTCGCCCAACCAGTCTACATGTGTTTTGTGGATTTGGAGAAGGCGTTCAACCGGGTCCTTCGGGGAGTTCTGTGGGGGGTGCTTCGAGAGTACGGGGTACCGAGCCCCTTGATACGGACTGTGCGGTCCCTGTACGACCGGTGCCAGAGCTTGGTCCGCATTGCCGGCAGTAAGTCGGATTTGTTTCCAGTGAGGGTTGGATTCCGCCAAGGCTGCCCTTTGTCACTGATTCTTCACAGAATTTCTAGGCGCAGCCAAGGTGTTGAGGGGGTCCGGTTTAGTGGCCTCAGCATTGCATCGCTGCTTTTTGCAGATGACGTTGTGCTGTTGGCTTCATCAAGCCGTGATCTCCAACTCTCACTGGAGCGGTTCACAGTGTGAAGCGGTTGGGATGAAGATCAGCACCTCCAACTCCGAGACCATGGTTCTCCGTCGGAAATGGGTGGCGTGCTCTCTTCGGGTCGGGGATGAGATCTTTCCTCAAGTGGAGGAGTTCAAGTATCTTGGGGTCTTATTCACGTGTGAGGGCAGGATGGAGCAGGAGATGGACAGGCGGATCATTGCTGCGTCTGGAGTGATGCGGACTCTGTATCGTTCCGTTGTGGTGAAGAACCAATTGATCTATGTTCCTACCCTCACCTATGGTCACAAGCTGTGGGTCGAGACCGAAAGAACAAAATCCTGGATACAAGCGGAAGAAATGGGTTTCCTCCGCAGGGTGTCCGGGCTCTCCCTTAGAGATAGGGTGAGAAGCTCGGTCATCCGGGAGGGACTCAGGGTCGAGCCGCTACTCCTCCGCATTGAGAGGAGCCAGCTGAGGTGGCTCGGGCATCTGGTTCGGATGCCTTTTGGACATCTCCGTGGATAGGTGTTCCGGGTATGCTCCACCGGCTGGAGGCCCCGGGGACGACCCAGGACACGCTGGAGAGACTATGTCTCTCGGCTGGCCTTGGAGCGCCTTGGGATCCCGCCAGAGGAGCTGGCCTTGGAGCGCCTTGGGATCCCGCCAGAGGAGCTGGTTGAAGTGGCTGGGGAGAGGGAAGTCTGGGCATCCCTCCTAAAGCTGCTGCCCCCGCGACCCGACCTCGGATAAGCGGTAGAAGATGAATGGATGGATGGATGGATAGATGGAAACACTATTTGTGTGAAATGAGGTTGCAGACAAAATAAAATGGACTTTTATGAGGAATGCATATACTATATGCCTGCCGTTCCTGGGAGTTATTTCTGCGCTCTCCCATCGGTATATTAGTGTTAGATATTGACTGAAGAGTATTTGCAAACTTAGGTGAGGGTCACCGCCGCTTCTCCTCCACTCGAGACCACAGCACATGCGGACCACGGTGCTTGGCTTTTGACATTACCTATGTCTGCACAGGACATATGATGTCGGTCAGTGAGTGAATTTGCTAAGTGGTTTAGAGTTTCCACGAGGACAATCAGCTCATGAAACAATCTGGCCCATGTATTCGTCGTAAAATCCATGGCTGTTTGGGAAAGGTCACCGATGAACACCTGGAAGTGTTTAAGCAGGATGAAGCAATTGGACTGGGGCTGGAACAGCGCAAGTCCTGGCCAACTTTGATGCAAGAGAGAATTACAAATATAATTAATTGACACATAGGATAACGTGAGTGTCAAAATGAAATAAATAAATAGTGAAATAATTAAATATATTTTGAAACAAGTAAATAAATAAATAAATGTTGAAAGAAATATATGCATCCGTTTATCCATGCATGCATCCATGCATTTATTCTCTTAACCGCTTATCGCGGATGTGCTGGAGCCGATCCCAGCTGTCTTTGGGCAAAAGACGGGGTACCAGTATCTGAACTGGTTGCCACTTGCCAGCCAAATCACAGGGCACGAATAGAGAAACAACCATTCACACATTAACTACAGACAAGCCAGTTAAACCCTCGTCCATCATTTATTAGTCCGCCATTTTTCTTTTTGAATTTCTCACTGTCCGTCATTCGTCAGAAAAACGGGAGTCTGTCAGTCATTCCCGACCGATTGCCCACGTGCCGTATAGTGTTTTGATGTTGGTGTGCGTTTTGAGTAAAGTCTAGTGCTGTCACTAACGACTATTTTAAAAATCAAGTCGCCTGTCGGTTATTCCATTGATTAATCATGTAATTGCCCCGCCCACACCAACATAAGAAAAAATAAAAAATTAAGTCCAATAAGGTTGATTGTGAGTTAAATATGTTTTTTTTAAAAATTATTATAATAGCTTCGACACATGCATTTTTGCTTCGACCAATTTTTGTGGTCGACCCAACCGACTTGGTCGGCTTTCCCCCCCAAACCTTAGTAAAGTCATTTTTAGCACACAGTTACAGTATCAGTGTAATTATTGTACATTTGTTGACGGAGTGTTACTTTGCATCATTGCCCTTGTTCTATTGTGTGTTCCCGCTGCCGCTGGTATGAATTAAGCCCATTTTAGTTGAGTTTGGCCGGCGTGTGCCAGTCACATTTTTTTTCTTGCGGCATCACAACATTTAGTTGATGTCACCATTGTTTTAGTGATAAAAGTATTTTGAGCTTGATCTGTCAACAACAAAAAATACTTTATTAAAAAAAAAAGATTTACCGGTTGCACTTGTGCGAGTGGATGAAAAATCTTTGTGCGCAGTCTCATATTTTAGGGGCAAAATGCAACCGTTTAGGGGCAGTCCGATTCCTAATATGAGGGCAAATTTCCTCATGGTTGTAGAATTATCGACAAACTGTGAAAGTCCAATAGCGCTCATATTCTCTATCTCTGCTCAATAAAACACCATGGCCAAAAGGCTGTAGTAGTGAATACAAAGTGTATAGTATTGTAGAAAGTAATGTCGATGTTAGAAACAGGCTGCCAGTGAGGGTGCACACAAGCGCCGATAATCTTTGCCAAAGAAAGTCACTGCCAAAAATGCTGAAAACATGCCAAAACATGTTAGCGCGATGCGCAACGAACATAACAGAAAAGGAGGAAAAGTACAAGTTAAGGAGAAGATTACAAGAGTTGTTGTAAGAGGCTGTTTGCCAAATAAGAAGCGCTTTTTTCCATCTATCCAACAGCTTTCATTCACCAATAGTAAAGCATTTATTGTTGCTGTTGCATAAAGCATATTCAAATCCTCTGCAAACTTGACGATACATTTTTTCTGCCTAATGAGTGTGATTTGATCGCTTCTCTTCCAATCTATAATTGTGTTATTCTAAAGGCCTTATTGATTTACTTTCATCAATACTAAGATATGTACGAGTGTAAAGCTTCCAATCTTACATTTTTCGTTTTCATTTTATTTAAATTATTGCAGCCTATATCCACAACGCATCATACCCACATGCAGATCATTTCTTTGCTGCTCTGTGTGGTGTATTGTGTACAAGATAAGTTGCGAATAGCCTAGCTTGCTTCCATGTCACAACATTTAGTTTAATACCGTTTGCCAATTTTGCCATAATATTTTGAATATCATTTTTTTTTTTTAATCCTTGTTTATCATGGTAATTGGAAATGCAAGCTATGATAACAATTAAACATCTTAGTGGTGTTTGACGTTTAGTAAACTGTTACATTTTGTTTGTTTTGTTTTGTAAAAGCATGCAAGTTCAAGATGTTAAAGTGTTATAAACTGTGTTTGTCAGATCCTCTGTCGATGAGTCCACAGAAAGCCCTGGAGACCATTGGGGCCAACCTGCAGAAGCAATATGAAAACTGGCAGCCAAGGGTGAGTAAGTCTAAATTGTTTGACAGCCCCTTTCATGTCATCAGTCAGTGTCTATTCATTTCCTGCAGGGACCACACAGTTATAATAATAGACTTAAGTCCTATGATGTTTTAATTTCAGTTAATTTAAGATTAGGCCACTTATATTGCCTGTTACCAATCAACTTTGACCACACAGTGTATTTAAAAAATGTGTATCTACACATTGTGTCTTCCCCAGGTCGTTTAGTTCTTTCAACATTTAAAACTGAATTCATTGTATACTGTCAGTTGGGATTCAAATTATTTTGCCCACTACGTCTAACATGATAGTTCCTATGAAAAACACAAGAGGGTTTTGGGGAACATGTTATATTGTGTATATGTAATGTATTTATTTATTTTTGATAAGAAGTACTAATATCTCAATGTGGCCAATTTTGACAAAAATATGAGATTTTGTTTTTCCTTCTCCAACGGACATTAGTAATGCTAATAACTGAACTGTCAAATTTAGGCAAATAACATGTTCTATGTCTCTTGCGGGAACCTCTCAGTTGTTTATTTCATTCAATGCCAGCCATTTGCTGCATAGCCAACCCCCTCAGTGCCAGCCATTTTAGAGGATTTTGACCTAACTTTGAAGGCCCACAGAATATTGTCTTATGGCTATAAAAACATGGAACCTACCAAAAGAAAGATTATACTCTCCTTTTTGATTAGAAAAAAAAATGTTTTTATTTCTATTTTCTACAATTTGTCATTCTTTAGTAATCTGCAGTAGAACATAGGCTAATTTCACTGAAAATCTTGTTAAAAAAAAGATTTTTAATGATAATTAATTGATTAATTTTGACACCTCTATTTATAATAGTACCACAATTATCCTAAATTGCAAATCATTCAAAAATCATTTGGGTTCTTGTTTTGACTTACAGATATACCTTGTAAAAATTTAAACCAAGCTAACATAAAAAAAAAACCAATACTGCAATATGATACCAGAAATGTTTCATTATCATTACTGACTTCAGCTTACCATTAATGCAACTTAGTGTTTTTATTATTATTGTGACAATGTGGCAATGTGGTGGATGACACAGTGACCTCTATTTCGGGCACTGACCTGTTTTTTCCAGACAGGACTGAAGTCTCAGTCGCTGCACTTATTTGTTGGACATCATACATTTTTCAAGTGCGTTGCAATGTTGAGTTGTATGAACATATATCCTTTGCTTGTGTGAAAATGTACCCTGAGGGTGGCGAATACATAAGCAAACCCAACCTGCTCAGCTGAGATGTATTTGCTGTTATTAAATTTGAATCGAATTTGAAACCTTTCATGAATACCTTAAATACGGTTAAACAAGTATTGGATCCTGTGACCTCCTTCTGTAAGGCTTTGCAACAGTGTTTGTGTCACATCAGTTTTTGTTTTGAGTTTGTCACATTGATTCAGCCTTGTCGTAACATGCACTATGTCTCGTAGGTTGAGGTTTGTGTACAGTGTTCCCTCGTTTCTCGCGGGTGTTACGTTCCAAAAAACTACACGCAATAATGGAAATCCGCCTTAATTTTTCCCCGTTAATTATATATATATTTTCTTAATTTTTAATTTTTTTACTTATTATACAACAGAGTATATTTTTTTCCATTTATTCTAAATGTTTTTTCGTTCATACTATAGTTTTTCCATTTATTATATATGTTTAAAGGCAACACCTCACCACACACTTTATACATGCACCTTTCTTGATAGGCGTTAACATTTTCTCACATAGTGTATCTCTTATTTAAATACAGTATGCCTATACACTCTTAGTTTCAAACCTTTGTAGATTTTAAAATAATAATAACAATAAAATAGACATAAACTAATATCCAAGACATTTATTTGAGAAACAAAAATATAACGATCCATTTTTATGTTTTCCTAAAAAAATACAAATATTGATTAAAAAACACACACACACACACTACTACAACAAAACAGCTGGTAGAAATGACACTGTTAATTTTAATGATGATGATACGAGGCTGAGAAATCCATTTTGACCGGGAGGCTCAGGAGCGCATTGCTGCCCTCCCACGTGGGTCTATTCATCTGGCGGTCTCAGCACTTCAAGCTGGTTGTCAGTTGATCTGCAGTGCATACGCAGCTGGTGTAATATGAACAAGATGAAAATGGAAACAAATCGGCAGAGTGGATCCGCAATGCACACGCATGCGGTGTAATCTAGGGGTGAGCCATGGGGCGGTGGAGGGCGCACGCTGGAGCGTTCCTGGGCATGAAATTGGGGAAACTGTCGGGCCTCTATCTCCAGGTCGCGAACACACCGGGCAAGGACGGAACGCGGCGGGCCATACACCCTTGTAAATGTCTCCTTCGAGACGAATCCGTTGCCCCCGGTTGGACGTAGAGCTGGGGAGATACGGCCGACCAAAAACCTCCAGGACGCCGAGGATTTTCAAAAAGTTACCCTGCCGGCGGTGGCTCCCATCCCGGGTAAAAATCCAGAATTTGTCGGTCCTTTATCGCCGGGCCGCCCAAAGACCTTCAGGACACCGAGGATTTTCCTGGTTCGGGGTGGGCAATCTTAATTTTAATGATGAAGATACGAGGCAGGAGATGTAAACCCATTTCGACCGCGGGACCGCATCGCCACGGTGCCCCCAAAACTCGACTCGAGTGCTGTGGCCGGCGCTGGCCTGCATAAACCGTGGGGCGGATGGCAGGTGCCGCGCTGAGCCGTCCGACGGCGGCGATGGACGGCGCGTGCATACACTTTAAAAAAAAAAGCAAACAACCCAAAAAGCACAGCGAGGCCGCGATAGATAAACCCGCAAGAAACGAGGGAACACTGTATTATAAAGATGTGTGAAGATACTCTCTGTCCAAGATTAAGGCAATGTGGCAGTGATCACCAAGATTAGTAGTCTGTGGCCTACCCTAAAATAGCTTACCAGTGATGGGACATTGTGATTTCCTAAGAATGTTGATCATTTGGAAATGTACACTTGCAAACATTTATCGAAAAAGTGTTCCATATTGATATATTTTTGTTAGCTTGTTAAAGATTTTTGGGGGGATAGTTTTTTGTGAGAAACAATTTTCAGGATCACTGTTTTCACATACAGTTGTGCTTGAAAGTTATGAGCACATCTGTACATGTACAAAAGCAAAAACATCACTTAATGACACAACAATCCTTTGACTCGTCACCAGAATTCACATGCACATCTCTACTCATGTACACTTTAACCTCTGAAAATATTAAAACAATTGCAACAGTATTTTAGATTATATAGGCATTAAGCCTTTTCTCACCATACAGTGCACTCATAACAAGCACAACTGTAGATTAATATAATAAATTTTTAATAGTAGCATAAATAGGTTGAATTAAACATGTTGATACCGGCCTTATTTCAAGCCAGGAATCAGGTATCTATGGAGGATGCTGATATCAGCCACATATGTTTAAGGCAATAAAAAAACGGGACATCAAATAAGTCTTCTTTGCCATTAGTTGGTGCTATGCTGCAGACTTTTGACATATCAGTGTATCATCATGTGTGTCAGAAATACAGAAAGGTCTTTGTTCCCATGTATCTGTTATTGCGTTAATTTAAAATGTTATGCTTGTTAAGTACTTGTGGAATTGGTTCTTGGTAGGGGTGAGCCGGATATTCGTACAACATGAGTATCAGGTACGGATAATTGATTTTTCCCAGATACAAATATAACTCAGTGTTGAAAGAAAGCCGGCCACTCCCTCCTCTCCGTGTTGTGTGAGTGATAGTGAGTGAGTGGGAGTTCGAGAGAGAGAGAGTGAGTGTGAGAGAGTGAGTGTGAGAGAGTGAGTGTGATAGAGAGAGTTTGTGTGAGAGAGAGTACTGAGTGTGAGTTTGAAAAAGAGAAAGTGAGTTTGAGAGAGAGAATGAGTTGCCTTCAGGCACTCGGACAGTAATTAATTATCTCTTAATTGCTCCTTAATTTTCTACAGCGCACTCGTATTTAGTTTTGTATATTTGTCAAAGTTATGTGGGAAAATTTATTTGGAGTGCTGTGCAGCCGCAATGCTCTTGACAAGGCAGAGCTTGGTTCGTGTTGAGTCAGTCTGTCACACTGGCTGCCAAGTTAGTTTTTATTTAGCTGGCAAATGCACTTACACTCATGCACAGCTGAACACACTACGAATCAATATATATTATTTTTTACCTCCCACTGCAGTTCATAAAAATATATATATTGTAAATTAAGCTTTACACACAGCTTAAAACCCAAAAAATGATAAAGAAATCTGTGTTGCTTTGACAACTCTTGTTCATCCACATAATAGTTCATTATTTTCTACTTGCGTGTACTGTATTCAGCAATATTTTTCTGAGTTTATGAACAACTTGTTCTATAAATAGTTTATTTACTATTGTGATAAAAAAAACAGTGAATATCTATTTTCAGACTGTTCTGTAAATATTTATTCATAGACTTAAAAAGATTCCTGTTCTGAGTCATTCTAAATAGTTCCCTTACTATTGTGATAAAAAAAAGTAAATCTCAATTCTCAGACACATCATACACATACATTTTCTGAGTTTATAAAAACGTTTTTGAATTTTTTTTCTTTTTTGTGATCAAAAGCATTGATTTGAATCTTTATTAGGCTGTTTTGTCAATAGTTTTCAAATAATCCAAAAATATAGAAACTCTTGATCAATCCATATTAATTTCAAACTAAATTTTTGGGGGAGTTTTTCACCCAAAAAATACAGTAATGCATTGATGTAAGCGCCACCCTTTTTGTTAAACCACGCCCACTCCAAATACATATACAGATAATTAAGATGGTCGAACAGATACAGATAGTGCTGTACTCGCTCATCCCTAGTTCTTGGTATCTGGAGCTCAAGAGTGAATACTCACTACTATTGGTCTGAAAAAAAAAAGTGGTATTGAACAATCAATCAGTCAATTTATTTTATTATTTTTTAAAAAGAAAATAGACAATATAAAAGCAATATTCAAATTCAAAGTAAAGCAAAAGAAATGAAAGGGGACAGAAAAAAGTAAAACTTGTTTTGTCTGCCCCTGATCAACTCAAACACACACAAAAAGACAACACAAATTTAAGGACGAGCGGTCAAAACACTTTCAGTGTTGCAACAAAATAATTCAACTTTGTGTCCTTGTGCTATATATATTTTTGCAATAATTGTGATTTTAAGTTTTTTTTTTTTTAATTTGTTGAAATGCATCGTTCGTTTTGTTTTGGTTAATTACTAGAATTAAAGATAATTTGAGCAAATTATTGGTATTCAAGATACCTTTTAGTATCGAAAAGGCAACTTCATCACAACAGTATCCACTGTGTTTCTGTACCGCTTTTGTTGCAAAACATTAAAATGGATGTCATATATTGTGAAGAATGTATAGTGGCAATTAAAAGTAGGAGCAAATGTGGCTGTTTAAAATGGTGATTAAGGGGATGTAACACAGTAAAAGTCACCAGAGAGAGAGCAGCTCAAGAAATGTAGGCTTTGGTTTTGCTCACCAAGGAGGTCAGCAGCAAATGTTGGTTGTGTGGCAAGGAGGAGGAGTGGGAGTTGGTGTTCGGTCTCAAGACAATACAGCAATACCGCACCACTGGGCAGATACTAGCAATCACATTACTTACATAAACCCTTATATACGTAGGCTATTTATCCGTCCTGCCACTGCAACAAGTCACATTAATGGTTTACATGAGTACATAAACATTATGTTCAATCAAGACTCATCACAAGGTGGTTAAAAGCTGCGTTCTGAACACAAGTTATTTGGCGGCTGTTGCCAGCCCATCATCGCCAATTCATTCCTGTGTTTGCTTTTTGTGGTTTTGAATGAACTCGAACAGTCAGGGAGAATGCAGCAAACAAACTTATTTGCCTGCTGCCCACTTACTTTTCTTACCTACACTTCCTCCCACACCCTCTCCTTTTGCCGTTTCCATTTTCCAATCCACATAGATGATTATTTATTAGAATTTGTTTAAAGCAATGTACATCCAACCTTGATGAACTGGACAAAACATACTAATATTTTAAGTAGCAGATCACCACCAGGGTGTATTGCACTTGGAACAGCTTTTGTTTCAGACCTATTATATAAAGTCCTTACAGTGCTGTCATTTTCTTAGTTTTCCAGCTCAACTTGTGTTCTCCACTTTTAAATTCTCTTTCAAGATTTTCACCCCCATTTTGTCTGCCTGTCAATTTACAGTCCTCTCTTGTTTCTTCTGTTATGATTTGGGGAATCTAGTTTGAAATACCTCCCTCAAATCTCGACGAAAAGAGATGCAGTCGTCTTGTCAAGCCATCCTATCAGGGTCACGCAGTGTAACAGTTTACCTGGCGTAGCTGCTAATCGGTTCAGTTTTTGTTTTATTTTTTTGTAGTGTGCAACACAAGCTTCATCTCTCTGAAAATTTCAGCAAATTTGTCCAGGCCATGTTTGTAAATGAGTAATAACTAGTTCTCAAACATTTTTACCTGGTTAAATAAAGGTTTGTTAAAAAAAAAGTTACTCTGATATGATTGTAGGTGCTGACCTTCCCTCTGATGGTTAGTTGTATTCTACTTGTGGGCAGTGGAAAACATTGGATTCAATGATGTTCCTTCACCAGCCTCTCTGTGAGCCACGGAGATACACTGTCTAGCAGGGTGCACGATAATGGTATCTTCAACCGATACCGATTAACCACTAAATTAGAACGTGCCGATGTTGATAACCGATAAGTAAGCCAATAATTGTTTGCAAAATTAACTTGAATACAAATATACTTTTGAGTCCTACTATAAGTACAAGTATATCAAAACACACCATGAAGCTGAATTTTATTGATATCTCTGCTTCAAAGACAACCAGTAACTAATTTTGAGTTTGCCAAAACAAAATATGTTTTAAAAATTCAACAAAAAACTGTGAGGGTAACATTTTGGGGAGACGCATCTTGAGCCATAACCACAACGGATGGACCAACGCGGCAAGTCTATTATTATCGGCGGATTTCTTTATTATCTGGTTTATCTGTATAACGTCAAATTAGTCGATAATTGCGATAATTATCGGCCACCAATATTATCGTGCATCCCTACTGTCTAGCACTAGTAATTTACTTTTAAACCTTAATCCTTTGCGTACCGGTATATTGCTATTTCAATTATTTTAATCGGCTTAGTGACCAATATTTCTATTCTGGCATTGTGTATCGGGTCTTTATAGGGCTACATTATGAAGGATCTCTCTCAGTTTTGCTCTAGATTACTTGCCATTGGCAAACTAAATGTTTATGAGGACCCATGAGTTCAATTTGCTGCTTCCATATCAGGTGTTTCATGAAGATTAGTGAGCCTTTCCAATAACAAGCCTTGCAAGCCCATGCATGACATAACGGCTGCAGTGTTTCACATATGATTTTTTGAATTTTCTTTTTAAAATCTCAAAATCATTATTAAATAAATTTATTAAAAGTAACTTGAAAATGTTGAGTCGCCGCCCAGAAGTGTCCTGGACGGGCCATCACAAATCGTTCAGACCATACCTTTTAATATCGTTCATGTAGCACATAGCTTTAAACATTCATTTTTCTTCGGAAACTTTTCTTTGGATTTATCCGAAGGTCTATCTACTGGCCGTCCAATAGCTCAGTGAATTTTTGTGTCTCACGAAATCAAGTGTCTCACATTGGTGGCTGTGAGACATATTTTGGGCCACCAAAAAAGAATATTATGTCCATCCATGCATTTATTTATATATTTATTTTCTGAACCGCTTGGGTTCACATAAAAAAATGTTACCAGAGCACCATCATCTTCAAACTTATAATTGCCAACTCCTGATCTAGAACAAAAATACTTGACTTGACTGTTCTAATATTTTTAAAGGGAGTGTATGTGGGTCAAAAATTAGGATCTACCCAATAGGTATTTCACTGTATTCACAATATCACAATATTGCCGGAGAAAAAGTGCCTCCATCACCATGGTCTTGCCTTGGTATAAAATAATAATTTTGGTTTGGCAATGCATGTTGCTTGGCTTTGCTGCTACTGCGCTCTCTCCACTTCCTTGTTACAGTATACAAGTGACAACCCATGTGACCATTTCACAAGAAGTACACTGATTATTGGCTGCCGGGCCCACATGTCTGAAATACTTTGCTGAATGCAGGAATATAGTGGACAAAAGGCTGGTCATGCTGGATGTAACTGAGTTGATAAAAAAAAAAAAAAGAGAGAGAGAGAGAGAACTATTTGGTAATTGTGTGGACACAGGAAGTCAGTCCGTGGCAGCCGTGGCTCGGCTCAGGTAAGGCAGGATGTCCAGTAACTGAAGGGTCAGCTGTACAAATCCCGCTTTCTCCAAGTCATGTGTCCTTGTGTCCTTGGGCAAGTCACTACAAATGTAAACATTGGATGGACAGGGATAGAAATGCACAGTAATATATCATTTGAAGATGTCTTTTCCACAAAAAACTGTGGGAAAACACACTGAAATAACTAAAGCCTATCAAAGAAGCCTATCAAAGAACTCGACCAGCAAGAAAAAGAGAAGACTTTAGTTTCTCCGGCGTGCGCCTCTCCGCCCGACCTGTACCATGAACCTTCCTGCAATACTTTGATTTTTCTCATATCATCGCAGTAATTATCATATTGTGAGATTAATATCATGGTAAAACCATGAGATATACAGTATATATTGTTACATCCCTACTTACACACGTGTCATGACTTTAAAAAACATTGATATCCAAAATTATTTATAATTGTGTAATGTATATTAATCGCTTGACAGTCTTTTGAACATTTTTTATTGGTTTCTATGTCTGAAAAAATAAAAGTGAGGCTAATTACAACTGATGTCGTGCACTGTACGGCACGTAGAAGATAAGGGTAATGTCTCCTGAGACTATGCGTTTAACTAAAGGAATGTCTTAAAATAAAACGCTTGGAATTTGCCAAATTTCAGACTTAGGTTGGCCATTTGAGCTCAATTAAGTGTTAGCAGGCAGCTGGAGAGTGAATAACGTCTTGCGGAAGCTAGTTTAATGATCTTCCGTAGTCTCTCCTCATGCACTCAGTCCATTCGGAGCCACGTAGAAAACCATTAGATCACTGGAGGATTTACGGACATCCTGCCAATACATCTCTAATGTTAGGCTCTCATGTCCTTGTGGAAAATCACATTGGACTGCACACATGGATCATTTCTCACTCTTGCTTATCTCAAATATCCCACCCAAATATTAAATTTTTTCTCTCTCATTGTGCCTGGATGGATTATGTACGTAGATTGTCTTGATGCATACAGAATGATTATTGATCAAGCGGAGTTGCGAGTTTGGGGACTTGTGGTTTATTACAAGCGTGGATTCAATGAAGAGGACGATTAGTTCATTGTTTTTAGCCTCTGGGACACGGGAGTTAGTCACATTCTTTCTGAAGTGATGTGTTGTTGAGTGTTATGCGCCCTTTATGCGCATAGACAGCAAATTTAACATGCTGAATCGGCGTCGGGGCATTTGAGCTGTTAACTAGCGAATCAGTGCACGGGGCAAGAAGAGGAAGTGAGAAGGCGGATAAACAGTACTGATGGAAAGACCATTTTCCCCCCCGCTCATTTTGTGCATCGTCACCCTGCTGTACCCTGTACCCTTTTGCACAATGTCTGTCTGGACAGAAGATCTGGAAGATGACTTCATCTCTTTGGTTCAAACTATGGCATAACATGGGGACGCGACTGGATATCGCAATCACAAGAGAGAAGGTTGACAATGACAGCATTATACAATACTGTGCAAAAAGCTGGAGGGTTTCATTCACATGGGAGGACATTGTGAGAGAAAAAGTATTTGGTATGCATTGTTTCCGTTTTTATATCCCGCCCCCGTAAAGAGGTTTCCGGTTGCCTTTAGGAATAATGACTACCGCCGCCGATGGTATGGAGGGGCATTACTCGTGCTGTTCCGATATTGTTTTTTGGCCCCTGATACCAATTCCGATTCCCAGTTTTGCAGTATCGGCCGATGTCGATACTGTTCCGATACCTGGGTTGTTGTTTTTTTCAACATGAAAAAGCTGCCCTGCCATTGGTTCAGAGCATACAAGGGCCAATAGGATATCCTAGCTTGGCATGCAGTGAATACATCACACATCAGTAAAACACAAGATGCTTTATCCAAAGTCCTATATTAGCGTTGGAAATAATAGTATCGGCATGTCACTTGTTAGTACTTGCCGATGCCGATAACACAGTTCTTATGCAGTATTGGGGCCTCTGCCGATATCGTATCGGAACAACACTAGGAATTACTTCTTGCGCATGCGCTAAAGCAGGGCTTAAAGTACTCTGAGCCACCAGCACAATGACAAATCCAGTGAAGTAAACAGTTTACATGTGGGGAATATTGGACACGTCTGGCTGAAACACTCCCAATGCGGAGAGAAGGCCAACTTCAAAATAAACCTTCACATACAAAGTAATATGTGGAGCGCAATGCCAAGAAACACTTTTATGTTGAAGTTTTCCCGGGAGCGTTTTGCCAGTCGCGGCGCAATGGATGACTTTACTCGGGATCCGGAACGTTGCCGTTGCCTGCCGTCCTTATTGCCGTCATAAACTATTGCAAGCAAAGTCAACAAAACAACTTTGTACAGAAATCACGTTCGATCGCCAATTAAGGGCACTAAAAGAAGAATTAATTACGCTGACATTGTACTGCACGGTGCCTGTTGCCAGTGTTTTGGGCGTCTACAGTGTTGGCGTGCTGACGGTACTAGCGGCTGTAGCTATCGGACTACTTTTCAAAGGCAGTCTAATCGACGGGATGATTTGCACACTTTGATTCTCACAGCCGGACACAGTTGCTGTTCCTAGAGATCAGTTTAATAAACTGTGCTCACTCAATTGTGCAGTTGACGGTCGGCAAAATCACAACTGTGGTACTGACGTCACTCTGTCTCACAAACCATAAACTGGAAATTTCATTTCATACAAAGTGCTGTACACGGAGTAGAAATCAGTCATGGAATAAAGACGGGTAAAGCAAAAATAACACAAAATAAATTAATAATTATCTTAAGTGGGTAAATGAATAAGTCAAGTAGGTAAGTATATAAAGTAGGTAAGTAAATAAAATAAATAAATTAATAACAAAATACAGCGGGCACCATAAAATAGTGAAACGATGAGTCTCATGCCTAGTCAAATGCCAAAGAAAAGAAATGTGTTTTAAGAGTGGGTGGAGAGGGGAGGTTGCCTAATATTTAACGGAAGGTCATTCCAAAATCCATTGGGAGAGACTTCTCTAAAATCTCTCTAACTTTCTAGAGAGGAAAATAATGTGCTGTTAAGCACAATTTAAAATTAAGTAAAAAAAATATATAAATAAATATGTTGATTATCTAGAAATGAAAGTTGGTTGATCATTAGTAAGTGAAAATATATTATTAATGTCTTCTTTACTCATAATTGTTCTTTCACCATGCGTAAATATTATTTCTATCCAAATACGTGATTATTCAATAGAATTTTCCATAGAATATTTGAATACCAAAGTATTTGATAGCTGCAGAACATAAGGGGGCTGCAACCCGCAGTGCTGTACTGTACTTATACATAATATAAATTAATAATGAAAGAGATGACCTGACGCTTGGGGAGGACTGGCCATCAGGAATTTCATGAGTTTCCCAAAGGCCCAGTCCATCCACGGCGACGACTCTAATAGTAATGGCTTGATTTCGGTCCAACAACGAATTGGCACGTTGGACACTGCACCCACCGCTCGGCCGAAAAAATTCAGGCTCAGGATTTTTTTTTAACTTAAAGCCCTGTAAAGTTATGCAATTGTCGGTGTGGCGTGTATGTACATCCTTTTTCTATGCGACATGCCGATGCGTGGGCCGACGCCACAGGGGGTAGGCGCCAGTCACATTTGGCCGACGTCGGATTGGTGTATCTAGGCCTTAAGAGAGCTACCCGTTTTGCCCCACTGGCAACAATTGTTGCCGAAGTGTATAACTAATTTTCTACTTATAGTAAAAAAGTATAGTATGAAAATGCACTTTAGTGGGGTTTTCTATCAATAATATGCATCCCCGGCCTGTCTACAATCCAACCAGGTATGAAAAAAAGTCCGTCCATAACTTCTTTAGCTTTCTCCTCCTTTCTAAAATGTATGCTTCAAAAGAGCAGATTAAACTTCCGTGACTTAGCGACGTCAAAAAGACGGAAGTGCACTCGACCCAGCCCCCTCGGGTTATTGGCACCCACTCTGGTAAAGGTTTGTCACCCCCATTGAAATTCGAGAAGCTGGCTGCGTCTTTCTTTTTCTCTTTTTCTGCTTGCAAATGCTCCGTGGAGAGGTTAAAGTGGTTGATTCCTTCATCCCAAGTCTTTGAGTAGACAATGGATTAATTTTATCTTTGAAGGACGTGTACCGACAACATTTCTCAAAGGACTGTTTTGTTAGTGAATCCAGATTTGCAACACGTTTAAACATAATGGATCTGTCCCAACAGTGTGACACGACTGCAAACGGGAAAGATGTAAATTTAACATTTTTGATATAGCCTTCCTTCCTATCCTTCCTAATAAGATGTGCACCTTCTACCATATTACTGGTGTATTTTTAGTGAGAGCTACATTTGTCGTGTTAAGGTTGTTTGGTTACAAGAGGTCCGATATGATAAAGCACGGTGGTTGGATAATATGAAGCGGTTGTGTATTGTTTTGTCAAGATACAATAAGTGCTGGTTAATTTGCCGTGACTGGCAACTCGCCACCTAGTTGACATGACTTTGTGATGCTAACCGGCCGCTAAGTGGTTTTAATGAGACGGCTTGCATGTTGCGACATTCACGGCAAAATAATTTTCGCGAAAGAGTTGCCGGTTACGGCAAAATAACCATTGCCTAAACAATCACAAACTAACACTACAACATAGTCTTTGTAGTAACATTATGCTACTTTTTCTTATGGTAAAACGTTATCCCACTTTTCCACATATCAAAATAGTTTGATAATAATAATATGTCTGTATTTTTCTTTTCTTCTGCTCCCTTGGCCAGTCGTTTCCATTCACAGCATTAGCACATGGCTACAATGACCAAAATCACTGCCCCTTCGAGAGAGAAGGGTGTGGTCTAGGCGTGGCCTGGTGCAGCTATTTACATAAAAGTGATACACCTCTAAAACAGGCTGTTCTGAATAGAGCGTTTTTTTGGATGACATAGGGACAGCACAAATATTTGATCCAAAGTCAATTTTGACGAATGCATTTCACAGACATGTCTTCTACACATTTGAGAACTATTTTAATATGTTGAAAAGTTGAATAAAATGAGACCTTAAATGCAACTTTTTCCACTTGTATGCTAGTAGACAACTTAGACAAATGTTTTTGTTTATAAAATATTGTTTCCAAGCATGTCCTCATGACATCATCTGCTTCCTGTTCCTTCTGCCTTACAACTCCCAAAGAAATCTGGGCACAAATGGGTTAAGAAAGTGCTGCCTGGACATGACAAAACCATCACAATTTCGACCCCAAAATGATAAATTGTTAAGCCCTAGTGCAAAAGCTTTATTTTTGCTTTTGGTGTGTGTGTTTGAATGTGTTTTGTGTATGGGTGGGATATTATAGTTTTACTATACACACGATTGTTGGAATGTTTTATTTTTCCTGCTTTACAAGTCTTTTTAGCAAGTCAAGTATCTTGGAGAATCGCTGACTCGTCCAAATACAGTATAAACAGTTTGGCAGACTTTTTTTGGGGGGGGGGGGGGGGGCAGAATTCCTGCAAGTATCTTCACCCATGTAACACATAAGAAGTTAGAGATAAATGAGGCACCTTCACTTTTAGGTCTCATCAGCGCTTTTGGCTTGAAAGGTGTTGCTAAAGGTTTGGTTCAAGATGTCAGCAACATTTTGTTAGATCTTTAAAGTGAAATAGGTCGCACTACTGTAGCTCAGACTATTAAGCTTTGGGTCTGGAGGTTTCCACTTCAAATCTCGCCGGTGATGCAAAATAAGAGAGAAGAAAATAGCAAATTGTAGCTTCTGCTTCATGAGGTGACTCCCACCACCCAACATGCTAATTTGTGCCTAATTTGCATATTTAAAAAAAAAATGTGCAGTGTACATGAGCATTGGGGCAGATTACTTTAATGTGTTTTGACATATAGATTTTAAAGTTTAGAAGTCCCTTTTTAAGTTTACAAAACAAGATTGTCTTTCCATAAAATAAATGTGCAAAGTGAAAAGCCTTTGTTCACGTAATAGCATTTCAAATTATTAGACTCCACAACATAATAATTGCCTTGTCTTCTTTTATTTTCTAAATTGATTTGTATTAAAGACGAGTGTCTTCCCATTATTCTCTCCGCAGATGGAGCTATTGGTCCTCACGTCCCTGGCCTCATTAGTAGAAAAGAAGTCAATATGTCACAAGGCACTCAGCTTTGTTAACAGCTGCACAGCATCTTTCAATCCAAATTCTCTTGCCCTGACAACCACACTGGCCTTAATTTTTCCCCTGATTGTTGGTGGATGCTAAGACCTCTATATCTCACTGTGGACTAATTAGCCGGCCGGCCTTCTGTCTAGGTTGTAGCTAAGTGTACCTCTATGAACCTTCACTTTTCAACTAATGGCTTCCCCCCACTCTCTTAATGGACTGCACTCCTCTCCGTCACACTCTGTCTCAAGGCAGTAGGGGATATCTGTATCAGTGACCTGACTAGCAGTGGCCTTTTAATAGGCTCATTTTGTAATACGATGTCTGCCTGGCTGTCCATCTTTAAAGGCAATCACACTTAACCCTGACATTGAAAGTAAGAGATTTGTTCAGCACAGTGTAGTTGGTCTCTGCTCATTGATGAATCAGAGGAATTAAATTGAAGTTTTCATTAAAATACTGCCCTAATGTATGGAATAGACAATAACCCACCAACACCACCCCACCCCCCAATCTGTATGTGCTGAGATTGACAAATTAACATCATATTCCACCAGCTAGAATTTTGTCGAGCAGTATACAAGCATTCATACTCAGGGTTTCCGCGGGGTCTAAAAAAAGTCTTAAAAAGTCAAAAATTCTGAAACTTACATTTTAAGCCCTAAATGTCTTAAAATCACCCATATTTTCATCCCAGGTCTAAAATTTAATTTACCCAAGTCTTAAATTCTTATCTGTTGCATTGTTTCTACTGTTTGCGTACTGAAAAAAGTCCACACACCAAAATCAAAAGTGGGCATTTGAGAAGGGTGTGTTTGTATGGTACTCAGTGTAGTTCGGGTGGGCGGGTAGTTTAAAGCGGTTAGCATGGCATCTAGCTTGTTGCGTTCGGATCATGACAGATAAAAGTCTTTGATCGCCGCAAATGCGTAGGTGTCGCTGTCTGTGCCTGTAAAGGACATTGAGTTTGATTATCTGTGGCGCATTCTCAGGAATTAGTCTTGTATTTGTCTTTATTCATTTTATTAACAGCTTTAATTCGAAGTTAGCGCATTACGCTAAAGAAGCCCTTCGTGGCTCTCTTCTTCGGCTGTCTATGAAGCACGTTGTCATGTGGGTTTAACCCAGTGTGCCACCAAGTGTTCAGACGGAGACACTGCAGTTTGTGTGCCACCACCCGAAAAGGCTTACTTAACGTTGAACCATGCATTAGCTACAGCATTATAGCACAGTATCGGCCACTTGATTGCAATGTTGAAACTTTTTTTTTCTGAGAGAAGTTTTGCTGTAGTGGAAGTGGCTGCGATAAGTGAAACAAAGCAAAGCCCCTCTCTCCGGTGGGCGCAAATGAAGCGCCCGTGTACACTCCAGCAGTGAAATGCTAGTGAGTAAAGCGAGGCAAAACGCTCCCTTCACTTTTGGTGTGAATGTAGCATTATAATTAGTCCACTACCGCGTACCTTACCTTTTCAAGTTTTTGTTTCCACTGAGTTCATGCAGTTAGTCAGAATAGTGTGGACGTGTTTCTGTAAAATAGGTAAATGTCAGTTTAACAATACTTGCTTGGCTTGAAAGTAAAGTTTTCCAGCTGGTTGGAAGAGGTAGCAGGCGATAGGTACTCGGCTCGTTGCAAAAAAGTAATACAGTTGGAGACTTTGGGCTTGAAGGCCCTCGAGTCACAAGCGAAAGCCGTAAAGCACCAGCTTGCTATGACTTGAAGTTAGTCTAAAAATTTTCTCATAATGGTCTAAAATGGTCTAAAAAAAAAGGTCTAAAATTTAACTTTGTGATTAATGCAAGAGATTGTTTTTATATAGGGATCTATTGCATAAGTGTCAGTGTTCAGCCCATTCAATGGTCTCTTTAACCGCTTGCAGAAGTTTAGTCCATAAAGCCACTATTCTGTATTACAGCTTTTCTTGTCATCCAAAGCCACAAGGCTCAGCTCTGATAAGTTTGAAATAGTTTTCTTCTTCGCTGTCTCGCTGCATTATTAAGAGGATGGGGAAATCTTTTTTTAAGGTTAGTGGGATGTTTGGACTGCCACAGGCACTGACTAATTGATTATTTTACAAATCTTCTGTGCTACTTTTCCCTTCTTTCTCCTATCGTAATGTGTATCATTGAGGTCTCATCCTCCTCAAGCTCTCATGCCTTTTCTCCTTGTCACTATATCTCAGGATTCAGGCAGTTGTTGCTTTTTCGTCTGTAAACTGTGCACAAATTGGATAGGTGCCTTTGAGCAACTCCTTCGGCCAACTGAGCCCAATTGCAATAATTTACTATGTTTAAAAGCAAATTACAAACATTTACAAATCCCCGTTCCCTATGTGTTGACTTCCTTTAGACATTTGGCAAATACGTTTGATGGATCTCTGTTGGTGGAAAAAAGTTTGCAGGAATACAGTACACCAAAAGTATTTTTCAGCTGCCAAAAAGTAAAAGATGAATTTGAAAAGGTAATAGTAGTTGTGGTACTAGTAGTTATAGTAGTAGTAGTCACAGCAACTCATGTGTGATGCGGCTTTCCTACACCATAATAAGAATTTACAGAGCCAAAAGGCACAATACACATCCAGGATTTTACCTTTGGCCATAATGCGGCAAAGGATTCTAGGGATGGCGGAGAAATTGCCCACCTCTGTGCAAATGAGACTCATTAATTAAACAGCGTCTAATTCACCAACACCGGGGCTAATAGCCACACACAGTTTGAGTGACGCAAACATCATCTATTGAAGGCTGGTATAAACTTGGTGCTATCAGTGGAAGCCTGTCCATGGCAGCAGCGATTGGTGGAGAAGAGATGGCCATCCCAGGTAGAGCAGGGCGGGGGGCATTTTGTGATGTAAAAGCATGAAGCCCCCTAACCCCCACCTCTTGTTTGAATTTACTATCTGACCAAAAACAATGATAACAAAATAAGGCTTGTGAAATTGTATAAAACAAGCATGCACATATTCTAAATTCTAAATATTTTTACACTCTTACAATTGTAAAAATGCTAAAATAGTATAAAATTTAAATGTAATAGTTAATAAAATTAGCTTTTTATTAACCAAAATTAAGTGGCACCCCACATTTATTCTAAATGCTCTTAAGCTATCTCTTATTCAAAAAATAAAATGTAATCAATCAACAAAGTGATCCTTAGTATTGTGTAGTACAGAACATCTATTACTATTTGATTTGGCAATATCTTTCTACCTCAGAATTATTTTGTTACTTTGTGACCTTTAAAACTTAAGAAAATTAAGCAAATTGATTTCAGCCAATGATGATCAGCTGAAAATAAGATTTCAGTTCTCATGATCGAATTTGGACATCCGTAATTCCTAGATCACTGACTGGTTCTCAACCCGGTCCTCGAGTACTCCTACCCAGCCTGTTTTCAGCTGTTGGCTGTGGAGAGACATGGAAAACAGGCTGGATAGGGGTACTCGAGGACCACGGTTGAGAACCACTGTCCTTGACAATACACCATATCCCCGTTGTAAGATATGATAACAAAGGCACAGTACAGTAAATTAACCCAAACATCATGTTTGTATCACTCCTGGAGACATATTAGACATATCATCACCCATCCAGAATTGCCATGCATAACGTAACTTGCCACTTAGTCAGTTAGACTCCCGACTCATCTCAGCATCAAATACCAAAGCAGATCAAGAGAGGATATTCGTGTCGCTGCACCATCATTTACTGTATCTATTTGTAACACGAGTGTCCTCTTCAAAATTATTACGAACATAAACGAATGTAAACCTAAAAATGTCCCTTGACTGCCTTTTATACATATTATGTTGAAAAGGGCACAAAGATTTGTGTGTATGTTTGAAAGATATGTCTGTTGCAATGTGATTTAAGATCACATGGGTAATTATTTAGTCGGACTTAAATGTATTTATTATGATTGTGAGATTTTTTTGTTTTGTTTTATGGGGCACAAAGCAAACTTAAAGCATAGTGCTTCATTTATACATTGTTTTTTTTATTGACATTAACAGCCTTAATTAAAAGATTACAACTCGTGGTTTAGATGTTGCTATTTGATTTAATTTGATTGATGTGCTGTTTATTATTCAGCCTTACTGTTGTATCACGTGGTATTATTCCTCTAATTTCAGTATGTTGTTTTTAACTAGACATTCTTGAAAGAGTTGTAGTCCATACCTTTGACATGGAAAAGAAAATGGCTGCATTGTGTCATCAGGAGACTCACAGGGATGGATCGGTGACGTGTCCTTGCTCATGCTGCTAATCAGTCCTGCTGTGAGCTGAGTCACAAAGGCTCACAGGCCCCAGCAGGACTACTGTGCCGGGTGAAATGACACACAGTACTGGTCACAGGCTGTCTAATAAACTGATGGTCAAACCTTAATTTTGTGTCATTTGGACAAAATGTAAATAAAAACCGTAAACAATGATTTGCAAAACATTTTCATCCTAAATTTGGTACACTAAAAAGACTTATGTTAAGTGATAAACATTTGTAAACATTCACATTTTTTTTATTTCATGCCACGTTCCAAAAAACAACAACTAGGAAACAAAATAATGACAGTTGCTAAACAAAACAGTTGAAAACGACCACAGGCAAAAATGAATAGAAACAGGTAAGTGTCACATTTGGTTCAAAATGGAGCATCACCTTTTAGTCAAAAGCAAGCATAGGTTGAGGTTCACTAATCTGTGAACAACTCTATGTGCAACGGTTAGGATTGTGGCACGTCACCATGGAGACCCTGGTTCAAGCCCATTCACCCCCAACACCCTGTTGTCCTTGAGCAAGACACCGATATCCCGAACTGATCCCTGAGTGCTTAAGTTACCACTAATTCTTGGTTCAGACCAAATGCGAAATATCACTTTGCATTGCGTCTCGCGTACATCTGAATAATACTGGAATTAAGGTTGTACCGTACTGCCACATTTGCCAATTTGACCACTCATACCTACTAAACGGACACAGTAAAATCAAGGTGTTACCCCTCCTCTAATATTTACTTTAAATGCTACGCTAACCTCTGTCACATTTGACACCCTGAATTGGAAAGAGGTCACTAAGGTGCGATAGTATTCCAGCTGGTCTGGTTGGCTTTATTACCAAGCAGAAACAGTACATCTCACTTCCGTCCACCTCTTGTCCAGGAATAGACTGCTTATGTCATTGACTTCATGATGACGACTTTTACACTCGTCTTTAAAATGTTGGTGTGAGAGAACGGCTAGGCCATCACACGTGGCATATTGCGCAGTAATCACCTTTTCTTTGTGTTCTAACCACCTGTGTAATAGCCTGTTGGCCTTCGCAGATGAGATCTGGAAGTTATGGAATTGTGAGATCAGGCCTCTGAGGCACATAAGTAGGTAGGTGACTTGAGCGTGACCTTTTTCCTAGCTCTTCCTCCTAGCCCATGTGACAATGTGTGACTATTAGGACTGGGTATTGCCAACAACCTCATGATAAAATACATATCAAGATACAGGGGGTCACGATACGATACGTATCGCGATACATATGTATCCCAATACATGGTCTTCAAGGCAATACATATGCCAATATTTTACATTAATTTACTTTCATTTTTAGTGTAACAATCATATGTATACCTAAATATATGTTTATTATGCTGGGTGGATTTTTTTTGTTTTGTTAGCAGCTCTTCTGGTTTACCACCAAGCAGCATGCCTTGTCTGTGGACGCACTGCAGAGTAGGGGTAGGTGATATGGCCTGAAAATTATATCACAATATTTCAAAGAATTTTGCATAGAAGATATTGGTAATAATTACTGAACAATATATTTGTCATTGGTGCTTCTGAATAATAGCACTTTTATTGCAGTACAATATTTCATTTAATATTCAAGCCACCTTTTTTTCACAATTGAAATGTAAACTAACATTAAATATAGCAACCGTAATGGAATGCTCTTGCGAGGTCTAATTATAACATAACTGCTTAAAGCACATTTACTTAGCAAATACAAAGAAAACACAAACCTTCAGAAGTCAGTGGCAAATTTCATGAGTCAAGAAAGTCCATTATTTTCTCCTGTGTGGTTGATCCTCGTGTTGTAGAGGCAACATTTTTTTTTTTTTAACCAATGATACGGTAGCGGCCAGTTTGTGGCGTCATGCTTTCTACATCACAGGCAAGTGTATTGTTGAAAAAAAAATTCCCCTGCGATTGTTTAGGAAGTGGTTATTTTCCTGTAACCAGCAAAACCTCCTGCAAGCGTTATTTTGCCGTCCCGTGCCGTTTGCGCAAGCAACCTTGCTTTAACTGCCTTTTTAAAGTTAACGAGCAATATCAATTCTGACGCCTGCGTATCGATATTGTATTGTGTATTGTAATGAGGCCCGCAACAATGTATTGTATGTATGTATCGATTTTTGGAGCACACCCCGAGTGACTATGGTTTGCTCCAAACTTTTTCAGAATGATTTCTTAATTAAATGGGGTTTGGGAGTTTTGCGTTGAGTTAAACAGATTTAATAAAAATTTATATCCACAGCTTTGGTGTAAGAGTGATAAAATTAAATTGTTTTAACAAGACAGCCATTGACCCCTTTGTCCTAAAATAACAACTTGGTGATCTATTGACATCTTGGCGATCTATTGACAATTCCGAACATTCGGGAATTTCTAATATTTACGCAACGCAACGCAATGCAATGCAAATGCTTCCTTTACACGGTGAGAACAAATGGCTATTGCTTTTGCCTGCGACTAGCATACAAACTAGGCAGATTGTTATAGTAGTCATACGACATTTCATCACATTTTGAAATCTGTGTAAATTTGGTGTACAGTAATTTCTGGACTTTAAGCCGCTACTTTTTTCACTTGCTTTCCACCCTGCGGCTAATACAAAGGTGCGGCTTATCCATCATATCACACAGGGGCGCACAATAAAGGAAGCGCAAGAGCGTCAGGCAGAGCAAAAAAAACCAAGCCCAAATACACTAGCAGAGACAGAATCAGAGTGAGACAATTTGCGCCCTCATTATGGAAAAGAAAGTAGCGGGAACCCAGTGCAGTAACATTAAAACACTTGCGGCTTACAATCGGGTGCGGCTTATATGTGTAACAAACTCGAGTATTCCCCGGATTTAGCTAGCGCGGTTTATAGTCAGGTGCGCCTTATGGTCCAGAAATTACTTTACCTGTGCCCTAACATTTGTGCTCCAAATCCCTCAATTTCCATGACGGAATAAGGATGCAAATCCTTGGCAATAAATGCTGTAAGAGCCTTCGCAATTTGCTTTGCCTTTTCCGTTGAGTCTGTCAGCTTTGGACTTGCTTCCTTGATTGGATCTTTTACAAGATCTTTAGTTCGTCTGTATATTTGTCCATCACAACACGCACGCACACACACACACACACAGACACACATCCAACTCTTAATCTTGTACATACACCTCATACATAAAAAATGACAAGCTCTCCTTGTCAGCTGACGGTAATATGCTGCATTGTCATGAATGTAAATGAACAGCTTTGCTAAAGGATCAAACTATTATACTACCAAAACGCTTGGCCTACGTACCCTTTTTACCATCTCACTTCAACCCAGCACCCCTCGCCAAAGGCGTTGATTTCACATATTATTCCTCCGTTATTGCATGACTCTCACTAACACTATTATACCTCTCTGCTACGACTTGATATTGCTTGGGTAAGTGCAGTATTCAGCCCATCCGATCTGATTATGCCTAAATGGAATTTGCCTGCGAGCTACGTTATCAAGCTACAGTTCAAACTCATCCACATGCAGTCAAGAGGTATTTTTCAATGGAAGGAGTTCTGCTTGTCTCTTTAAAACCTTTGTAACTAGGAGTGAGAAAATAGTAATTTTGCAGGGGTTTTCCTGGCTCAAACTAAGACAGAGGTTGATACCATTTAGATCACTTGCACACGTGCGTATATGCTGCACTCTTCACTGGCTCAAACAAACTTTTTTTTGTGTATGAAATACACTTGCATTTTGTTGTATTTCATGTTTTTTTTTTCCTCAAATCATATTGTACACTAAATAAATTTGAACTTCATAAAATGCCCTCAGCACTTCTTGTAGTCTAGTGCTAACTGGTCTGGCACATTCATGGACATTTCCAGATTTCCATGTCATTTGCTTTTGGATCTGCTGCAAAGGGCAATCGATTCATGTATACAGACATTTTTATGAATATAAATAGGGATAGTGTTTCTTTTCAGTTACCATTCATTTGGAGTGCCACATTCTCCCTAAAAATTAAAAATACAATAAAACATTTAAAAACAACAACACACCATTCACAACAAAAGTAGTCCTGCAAACCTGAAAAATGTAAATTAAGTCGTATGGAAAAGGGGGCAATGATGGGATAGATGAATAAAATAGTAGGTTGTTGGCTGTTGGGTGTGTAGAAAGCAGTATTTTAAATTTGAATAGTTCTCAAGAATTTATATTAAAAAAACTATTGTGCGAGTTAAATCCAATGGATGCAAGACTGGCTGTTGTTAAAAGATTCATGACCCAAAGCAAACCAAGACAAAACTGAGGGAATTGTTTTGGCATTAAAGAAAAGAGGGTTATTAGTAAATCTTGAAAGAACTGTATTTAAAAACCATAGACCACGTCCAAAACCTTGATGTGCTGATAGATTTGGATCTGACATTCGGCAGTCATATCAAATCAATTACTTAAACAATCTTTCACCAGCTAAAAATACATACTCTATGGTGTAGGGTCGCATGCTCTCAGCAGCTCAAGATAAGGTTATTCACATGTTTTATCTCCAGTAGACATTTGATTGTTGTTATAATCTCCTGACTGGATTCGCTCAAAAGAGCATCAAACAGCTGGAGCTCATTCGCTGAACGCTGCTGCTGGAGTTCTGACCAGAACAAAGACATCAGAACATATTACTTTAGCTCTGAAGCTTTGCACTGGCTCCCAGTTACCTGCTGAATACATTTGAAAAATTCTGCTTCTGCTCTATAAATCACAGAATGGTTTGTGTCCTGAATACATTAAGGGAATACTAATTAAATATGAACCCAGTAGGGCTCTGAGGTCTGCAGCCACGGGTCAATTTGTGAGGAGGCCAGCTATCAAAGTAAACTTGGTGATGTGGCTTTTAAGTTGTGTGCTGCACATTAATGGAATAAGTTGCCAACTGAAATGAAGTCAGAACCGAGTATAAATGCATTTAAATCCAGGTCAAAAACTTTATCGCCTCCCCATACCTTCGATTAAGGTCTTTTTAAGCATTTTTAAAGCCACTTCTCCAAAATCTTTTGCTTGCACTGTACGTTCTTTGAGTAATTTCAGTTGGCTACTTTTTATTTCTTTACTTTCTTTTTAAATGTCTTTAAGTTATTTTATTTGTAAATGCTTTAAAACGTTTTACTCTTTGTGAAGCAAAAAAAGAAAAAGAAGAAAAGGCAACAAAAGACACAAATACAGAATGGCCTTAATGAGTATGATAATGATTCAGACTGGTCTAACTGGACAGTTTTTTGTTGCACAACTTGCCACAGTCAGGTTTTCAATCTGTGTGCCTTGCCTTCCACGTGTTCAATTGATGTTTAGTCTGTTTGATGTATAAAAACATGTGGACAAGTCTTTTTCCTCCATTAAAAGCAACAATTACAATTGAGAGAAATCTGTTTTTTTAGTATGCACTTATACTTCTTCTTACTTATTACTCTTGTTACTATTGTACTACTCTTACTCTTCATCATTGTTTTAACTCACAGATTAATACCATGGAATTTGGTGTTTTAAGAAGATGTGGATATGTCAGTTTAACTTGTATTCACTCACTATAATGATTACATGTATAAAGGATGTTACTGCATAATCTTTGACTCCTTTCAAAGTGCAGTGTCTTTGTCTTAACCAATTTAGTTTTGGATCATTGGGAATATTAATGTATCTCTAGTGTCAGTTAGCTCATTACCTGTATTCATTTTTAAGTCAGTGAGAAGTCCAGAGGTCCAAAGCAATTTCGGAAATCATATGAAGCCTCTTACTGCCTTTTTCCCAAATTGAGACCGAAAAGTCAGGTGCATTTCAACAATGATTGAACATTTTTGGGCTTGTGAGGATTTTTTTAAGCTCAAAATATCTGTCGCAAATGCAACAAGCATTTGCCCCCTAATTAAAAATAAAATAAAATAAGCAACTCTGCCAGGTAGGGTTGGCACGAAGCACACTCGCCCAAGACGCACAAATGCAACGATCTGGGTCAGTACAAATGTATCCAATTAAATTGATCAAGCCATTTTACGGCATCACAAATTCTTTGCCCGTCAGTTCCTTCCCGTAATGAATAGCTTAACAAGATTAATAAGTATTTGAGTCTGAAAGTGTACAGTACAATACTTTGACCTGGCACCCTTGATCGTCCACATTTATTGATGCGTAGCGCTTGTATGGTCTGTACAGTCACGGAGCTTGTGGATGTTATAAATACGGTTTAGTCCATTCATAAAATGTATACGGCTATCAAGCGATCAGTATTGTAAAACACAGAAACGGATTTATTGTGCGTGTGCAGTTAAAGCACGTAGATCACTGGTGCCTTGTAAAAGGTAGATGCTTGGACATTATATATTTGTCTTATCATTTGTAATATACAGCACCCCACCCTTGTGGTCCATATGAAAGAGCGGATCATAACTCGAGTAAACATTGACGTCACTTGCGATCGGCACCAGACATGAGGTGCACTTGAACACAGTGGCACATTTCAAACTTAGACATAACTTAATCGATATTTCAACAATGTGGGCTTTCTGTCAATCTATAAAAGCTGATATATATCAAGAATAATTAAGGGAAATCACTTTGCTCTTTTAATGTACAGTAAATTTGGACTATAAGCCGCTATTTTTTTCACTTGCATTCAACCTTGCGGCTAAAACAAAGGTCCGGTTTATCCATCAGATCACAAAGCGGCACACTATAAGCACAAGAGCTTCAGGCAGAGCAAAACAAACCAAGTGAGCCCGAATACAGTAGGAGAGACAGAACAAGAGCGAGACTATTTGCGCCCTCATTATGGGAAAAAAAAAAGTAGCGGGAACCCAGTGCGGTAACATTAAAACACCTGCGGCTTACAATCAGGTGCGGCTTTTATGTGTAACAAACTCGAGTATTCCCCAAATTTAGCTAGCACGACTTAGTCATGTGCGCCTTATAGTCCAGAAGTTACTGTATTACAATTAATGGTCCGTTTTGTCACTTATGTCACAATTTATAATAAAATCACTGGGCTTCCTTCCGCCATTCTGTAAATTTTACCATGTTTATTAGAGTTTGGGATGTCAAACGTTAAATATTCAATCAGCTTTTACTGCCCAAATAACAAATCTTTTAGTGCCCTAATATTTTTATACCATACTGGCTACACACACACATACATACATACATACATACATACATACATACAGTGAGGAAAATAAGTATTTCACCCCCTGGTGATTTTGTGAGTTTGACCCTTTACAAAGAAAGGAACGGTCTATAATTTTCATGGTAGGTTCATCTTAACAGTGAGAGACAGAATATTAAAAAAAATCCCAGGAAATCACATTATATTAATTTTAAACATTTATTTGTCTTTTATTGAGGAAAATAAGTATTTCACCCCCTACCAACCAGCAAGAATTCTGGCTCCCACAGACCCAGGGACAAGATTATAGACCTGCACAAGGCTGGAATGGGCTACAAGACCATTAGCAAGCAGCTGGGTGAAAAGGAGTCAACTGTTGGTGCGATAGTTAGAAAATGGAAGACACACCAATTGACCATCAATCTCCCTCGGTCTGGTGCTCCACGCAAGATCTCACCTCGTGGAGTGAACCGGATCATGAGAAAGGTGAGGAAACAACCCAGAACTACACGGCAGGAGCTTGTTGATGATATCAAGGCAGCTGGGACCACAGTCACCAAGATGACCATTGGTAACACACTACGCCGTAATGGATTGAAATCCTGTAGTGCCCGCAAGGTCCCCCTGCTCAAGAAGGCACATGTACAGGCCCGTCTGAAGTTTGCCAATGAGCACCTGGATGATTCAGAGGAGGCTTGGGAGAAAGTGCTGTGGTCAGATGAGACTAAAATCGAGCTCTTTGGCATCAACTCGACTCGCCGTGTTTGGAGGGCGAAAAAAGCTGACTTTGACCCCAAGAACACCATCCCCACCGTCAAGCATGGTGGTGGAAACATTATGTTTTGGGGCTGTTTCTCTGCTAAGGGTACAGGACGACTTCACCGGATCGAGGGGAGGATGAATGGGGCCATGTACCGGGAAATCTTGGGTGAGAACCTCCTTCCCTCAGCCAGGATATTGAAAATGGGTCGTGGATGGGTGTTTCAGCATGACAATGACCCAAAACATACAGCAAAGGCAACAAAGGAGTGGCTCAAGAAGAAGCACATTAAGGTTATGGAGTGGCCTAGTCAGTCTCCAGACCTTAATCCTATAGAGAACTTGTGGAGGGAGCTGAAGCTTCGAGTTGCCAAGCAACAGCCTCGAAATCTTCAGGATTTGGAGAGGATCTGCAAAGAGGAGTGGGCCACAATCTCTCCTGGGATCTGCGCAAACTTGGTGACCAACTACAAGAAACGTCTGACCGCTGTGCTTGCCAACAAGGGTTTCTCCACCAAGTACTGAGTCATGTTTTGCTAGGGGGTGAAATACTTATTTTCCTCAATAAAAGACAAATAAATGTTTAAAATTAATATAATGTGATTTCCTGGGATTTTTTTTAATATTCTGTCTCTCACTGTTAAGATGAACCTACCATGAAAATTATAGACCGTTCCTTTCTTTGTAAAGGGTCAAACTCACAAAATCACCAGGGGGTGAAATACTTATTTTCCTCACTGTACATACATACATACATACATACATAAAATGTTTGTAAAAAAAAAAAAGTTAAATGATTCATGTTAAATTTTTCTAAAGTGTGACCAGTGTTTGTTTTTTTTTAATTTAATTATCAAGAGTATTCTAATTGGTGTCCTTATAGTATTAATAAAAATGAAACAAATTTGAAGTTGGCAGCTATTATTTCCCTGATATTTACTGAAGTTTTATATTTTTGCCGTAATACCGTTTCAATACCGGTTTCGAGATGTTGTATGCAGGTATAGTATCAAAGTCAGCGTTTTGGTACACACATCGCCCGGCAGGCAATGGCGCATTACCGTGCAACAATTGCATCCCTTCACGGTAACGATATGTATCACAATATACAGTATACCTATATAGATACTGTGTATATACTCTACTTTTCTACTTTTTTTTTTTTAACTATGCAATGATCAGCTGTGTCTTTCCTCTGAGCTTTCTTACCATATCTTTCATTCATTTATACCATTGTGCAGTCCCACTGATCCCTGTAGGTGTTGCATCATTTAACATGATGAATAGGAATGTAATGTTTAGTCTTTCTTTTTATAACCCTGTCTGTTACGGTTCTGCAGACGTAAGGCGTGAATATATAAATGTGATGTATAATTTCATTCAAAACGTATCTGGAGATTTTCCTCAAAGTAAAGGGATAAAACTGCACAAAGCTTCCCTGTGCATGTTGTTCCCTTTGCAAATAACCGATTCACTACATCACAAGCAGTGAACAGTGGAATTATTATAATAATTAACTGTGATGAAGCAAAAATCCTGATTGTTTATTAATACTCATGTCTTCTTTCATGTTTTACAGGCACGTTACAAACAAAGCCTGGACCCCACAGTGGACGAGGTGAAAAAGCTATGCACGTCACTCAGACGAAATGCCAAAGAGGAGCGGGTCCTCTTTCACTACAATGGCCACGGGGTTCCACGGCCCACTGTCAATGGAGAAATTTGGGTTTTTAATAAGGTAGGTAACACTCAACTCATTAATTATACATTGAGAATGTATCACATGTTAATATGCATCAGAATTCAAAATGTAATTTTAATTTGATTAAGTTGGTAATTGCAGCAGAGTAGAGCCAATATATTTAAATCCCCCTACTTAGCTTGCAAAGTATCAATGTGCTTCAACATTTAAATAAGGTATCTTGCTCTACCCTATTCTATGGCCTAAAAATTTAACATGAGCCAGATTGGTGTGACAATTTACCTGAAGGTTTCTCTTCAGGGGGAATACATTTGCATGTGGATCACTCATTAATTTCCTACACCATATGAATATATATGAAATATTCATATACGCTGCAATTTCTGACGACTTGATTCCAGTGTGATGTCTACCTTCAATCAATCAAATTATTATTTGCGTGACAACCACAAAATTCTGTCCATCAAATCGTCAATAGTCATAAAGGTAGAGGGGCCAACAATTGTCATCTCTCTTAACATATAAGATAATATGTAACCAGAGGGAAAAGGTACTAAAAAATTTAATTAAAAAGTAACTGTTTACGGTGGCAAACAAAGTACAGTCAGTGCTACTTCGCAGTTCACTTATTGCGGATTCACTCTATCGCGGATTTTTTACTCATACATGGGGACATTTGTACGTCGGGTTGTACATTGATATTTCAGGGGGTTTTCAGAGGTTATTATTTGACCCCACCCCCACCCCCGCCTTTCCCCAGGATTTACTGTTTTTTCCTTCTTCATAAAAATTGTGTACTGTACATACACACACAAGTAAGCAAACAAATCACTCTACTGTCACTGAAATAAGAGTAGAATTGAATAAATACTCACTAGTTTGTAAAAAATTAACACGGTAATAATAAATACCTCTTGTAAAAAAATATATATAAATGATAAAGCAGCAAAATACCTGAGAATAACAAGGACCAGGGCTGACTGTCATAAAGTACACAAGTAAAAATATTCAATAGTGAAAGCACTACTCAATATGATTAAGTAGAACAGATTCAATAACGAAACGTCAAGTGCCGTCCTGAAGAAAAGTGGAAACGCACACATTTAGTACCATAGTTAAATGAATTATGATTTTTTAAATTTTTTCCATTTAACCTTTATTGAACCATGTTGGTCCCATTGAGATTAAAACCCTTTTTTTTTTCAAGAGAGACCTGTCCAAGACAGGCAGCAGCAAAATAACACAAAGTTACAGATAAATTATCATCTAGCCACTTTATATTTATAATTTTTTTTGTAAATTTTTTTTACATAATAATATAATAATAATAAATATTGCAACCAAATCATTTAGAGGGGTTTAAGAAAATTTTAGGGAGGCTTCAGCCCCCCTAAAATAGTCCTAATGACGCCATTGCCAGTTAGCATGCAATCCGGCTTTGGTTTGGTTTAGCTCGCGAAAGTAACGTCTTGTGTTTCAGTCAGACAGTCATCAATGTGTACTGTATTTCTACTGACATGGTCATATTGTCACTTGGATTATGCAGCTTAGCCAATTGGGTGTCTGTATTGTGAATACAGGCACCCTATCTGCTGCGTAACACAAAGTGGAGCACTCTGCGGCTCGTTATTTTGTAGCAAAGAAAGACCATGATGATGGTAAGGCACAAAGGGTTATCTGGAGGGCCAGATATAATTGGCGGTGATGTTGCTGATGTAGTATCCCATTTTAACAGTTATTTTCCTTATTTTAAGATGTCCTGCCTATTTCAGATGTAAAAGATAAGGTTTGTGATTGACTTAAGATTGTAGTTTAAAAGCTGAACACTAAGAAATAAAATCTTAACGCGGGTTACAAATGATGAAACACACTAAAACTGTTTATTTTTTGGTAAGAACTAAATGGTGTGCCTGCTGTTATCCCAGGGCAAATCTTCAGTGAAGACATGAAATATTGTTTTGAGTTGTTCATTGCCACTATTCAATAAGCGAACACCCACTCACAGTGATGCACTGCTGTTGTCCAAACTTAGCTGTTGCCACTGGATCCCCAGCACACCCACAGGCGTTCCTTTTTAGCTTCATGTGTTCTTCTTCCTCTTTCTTTTCCATAAGTTATTCTTGATGCATAATTCATTTACGAGAAAATGCATCCTCACTGTCAATGGTAATGTTTAGGGATGGGCGAGTTCCGATACCAGGTATCGGGCCGATACCAGCTGTAATTTTAGTTCTCGTGCCAGCAGCCGATACCAGTCACCATTACTAAGGTACTTCTTGTGGCCGTTTTATCATCAGAAAATAAATGCCATTCCTGGCTGACAAAATGTTTTTCTAAGTGAACTGTATGCTATCATTCCTCTCATATACCAATTAAGATACATTTTCTGAAAGGACATGTATGTTTAGAAGCTTAGTGGGTATTGGCCTGGATGTCACTATTTTACACACAACATAAAGTCACTTTTTGTTTAAAATAAATAAAAACATAAACTAATGTGACAATTAAGACACTACCAGTAAGGCAGACACTCATAGATAATAAGGGTAAACGTCCTAATAACTTCATTAATTGAATGTATTACACCAGACAATGCATTCTGGGAACCGAGTGGCTATGCTGTCATTTGGTTGGTATGTTAAAGCTTGTATGGGCAAAGTGTTGCCATGTTCCATGTTTGTGGATCTCATCAATAAAACAAAACAATGAATGAATCATTTTCTGTATTGATAGCAATCATTTTGGCGTTGACAAAAAAAACTAACAATTGACTTCATGAAAATCGTTTGAGAAATTAACAAGTAACGACTTATTTTCATTGCACACGTGTTGCCCTTGATGAAAACGTTGCTGAGTTGGGACACTACTGCACGTCATATCACGACAGTTGAAGCATGTTTTTGTAAGTTGTGACATGTTAGTAGCTTGCCAGTCATTGACGTTGATAGAGCGCGGGTTAATTAGCATCGTACTTTATTTCACTCCGATTTTCCCAAGTGAAAGCTAGCCCTTGACACTTTATTTACAGGTGAGCACAGTGCATGACGTCAAATTTCGTCTTCTGTTGAAGTCATGTACGTAATTATGGCACTGCCCCGCAGTGTCGAGACAGAGTCACCACAACTAAATTAAATGATGCCATTAGAACAAGATGACAAACTTGTGTTTCTAAAACTCTGGTTAAATAGTAGGTATTTCTAAATTTGGCTTCAAGCACTGTTGTATTCATTTTAATTAATTTTTAATTGCACTTCACTGTATCCCTTAAAAATAATTTGATAATAACGGGATATTTTTATTTATTTATTTATTATTCATTTATTCACTTAAATTCATTCTATTGTGTGTTGTATACAAAATGTGTATTTTATTAACAAATGGAAAAAAGATCTATATCCTTCTTTATACATTTCTGCCATTGGTTTAATATAATTTTATGTATCAAAAGTACCAGTACTTGTGGTATCAGTTGCATGGTATCGGTGAGTACTCAAGACTTGAGTACTCGTACTGGTCTGTAAAAAAGTGGGATTGAACACCCGCTAGTAGTGGTATAACACCTTTTGTAGCTCTATAGCTGGATGTATGATCATTAGCCCCTTACTGTTTAATCACTCTCATCTCTTAACTTGGCATCCTCAATCATGAATAATTCTACCAAAGTAATTTTATGATGCCACACCACTCTAATCCTTTCAAAACTTTCTTCTCTGTTCCTCTTCAAGAACTACACCCAGTACATCCCACTGTCCATCTATGACCTCCAGACCTGGATGGGGAGCCCTTCAATTTTTGTCTATGACTGCTCCAATGCTGGAATCATTGTCAAGTCCTTCAAACAGTTTGCCCTGCAGCGAGAACAGGAACTGGAGGTGAGCGCATTCACGCACACATGCACACCAAGCCTCAAAATATGTATATTTTCTTTGTGGGGCAATTTTGCTAAACATTGATGGAATAATCGATAGGATAATAAATTTTAGACACGTCACTTTATGTAAAAAAATAAAATAAAATTATTGATTGATTCTCACCAAAATTCTTAAGAAATGTGTAGGCGTGATAATCATAGTCTGGAAATATTAGAACGAATGTAATATTTGAAAACGTTATGCATATGATTATGCATCAGTGCTTCCATCAAGTAATTACATCTTCTAATAAAAAGGAAATGAAAAATAATAATTTTAATCTGTTGTGTGGGTTAATTTAATTCAAATTTGCTGTCTCAAATGTCACTAGAATGTCGCATATACATCGCAGATATGTTGCAAAATGACATGGAACGACAACATCATCGTTTGATAATTCAACATTCGCAACGTTCGGCAATCTGGGATACGACCTATTGGAATGCCTTGCCGAGGTTTCACCTACTTGCACTGAAAGTATTCAGCTGTAGCTGTACCAATACCCGTTAGTGTTAATAGATGTGTTAAAATAGATGTTTACATTTACTACTTCCTTTGTAGTGGAATGACAGCTGCCCCCTTGTGAAATACAATCTAGTGTTGTCACAATACCAACATTTTGGCTTCGATACGATACCTGAATAAAATACCTCGATACCGGTACTGAAATGATACCTCAACAAAACTTTAAAACATCAGCAAAAGCAGCAAAACTAAAACTGACAAAAGAACTTCAAATTATTTTTTATTTATTATTAATTAAAGATATTGGGACGTATACATGTTAATTTATGTATATACTGTATATATTTGTTTATACTGTATGTGTTTTAACATTGCATTCATTCTTGAAGTACTGTATTTGACTGCGTTTTAAATATTGGCAATACAGTGGCACTCCAATGACTCAATGTAACGCTGCTTGAGTGTGTGAAAAACATTTGCTCTTGTTACAAAACGTTTCTAAAACTGAAAATTTAAAACCACACGTGTGTTCTTCATGTGTTTATTGAAAACATGCGTAGGCAATGCCAATGCTGTCCCGTGGAGCCTTAATTAGCGCGTAATTCTTCTCAACGAGGAGTGCACGTCCAGCGAGCGCTTCAGTGCGTGAAGTCATCTTCCTGCGCCCTTTCGCGCTCACGCTGATAGAGGTGTGTCGCTTACGTAAGGTGTTTTCCACATATCGGTAGACAGGCGCCCATGCGTGTATGTGTACTTGCCTTTAAAACTGAGTTAGCGCGTATTTATTTTTTTAAGTACTGGTACTAAGAAAAAATTATACCGAGCCGTTTTTTACGCCAAAACATCAAGGTATGGTACTGGTACCGGTATCCTGTGCAACATTAATACAATCAAAGTTGTATAACGTCTCTAAAGCATTTTCTCTTTTTACTTGAGTGATTGCTCTTTACACCCACTCATTCAGGAAGTGTGCAATGTGCTGGGGTCATGGAAGATGAAGAGACTTTTTAATCATTCAAGAGGTGATCCAAGCAGGGGGCACTCCCACCTCACCTACACACTGGATAGGCATCCCTTTCATAGCAGTGTGTGCGCCAACACATTGGTGGTGCCGATAAGCATACAACCATAGCACATACAGCCCTATTTCCGCCTTATGTAGAACAAGAAATGTGTATATATTCACACTTTGTATACTCTGGAAGAGTAACATTTGTAGGCATACTGTAGATGAAGATGTCGACAGAGAGCTGCAGGAACACTGAAACTTTAGTTGCAGTGGAAGACTTCCTGCACAGCAACAGCCCTCTGATGTCCTGAGTGCTCTATTATAGGGCCACCTGGTTTGATTTAAATATCTCATCACTTGCAGTGCACTTAGCCTACATGTTCACTGCATTAGCTGTGGAGCTTTTCTCTGAAACTGCACTCACTGCTCAGACGCACTAGACCGCTTTTGTGTGGATTGTTTACAGTGGGTTAGGTGTTTTGGTTGTCATCATTTCCACAAAATGTTTACAGTAATGTGAGTTTCAATGGATTACTTGGTGTGTGTGATTAGTAGTAGCAGTATTTGTCTCTACCTACCTCTATTTCTATGAAAAACATTTTCTTGAATGGGATTTCTTTGTAGAAGCTTTGTTTTACTGTGATGGTGATCATGTGTGGTGTTGCATGTATCCACTCCTTCCCTGTAGAATATTCTCATTAATTAGTGTCATTTAAAAGAAAAGCATCCCATGCTATTGCATTGGGCTCTGATATTCACAGTAGATGAGAAAGAAAAGAAAGCTGTCATGGTGATTTTCATGGTAATTTGTGAGATTACAATATGCTAATGTGATAATTACACTGGATACTGTTATGTTTACCTTGAGGATTAGTGTGGTACACACGTTCCTCAAATTTTCTTCTAGGCGACGATACAATTCTGAGGTTGACACAACCGGGACCCACACCGACGCATGCCGCTTTGTTCATGATGTTTGTCTTTGGGAACAGTCAAGTCAACAGTTTCCTCATTAAAGAGTGAGACAGAAAAAAGTCATGCTACAGCAAGATTGCCACAATACTCGTGTAATCAAACTGCCTACTCGTGCCTGGAAGCCTTTTACGGAGAAATTAAAAGTTATTATATTATGTCAAAATGCAATATTTTTTAACAGGGTTTGTGCCTGTTTGCACCATTCATTGGCAAAGATGGCAACTTTAAAATATCTATTTCAAAAGAAATCACTTTTTTAAGAGCTCAGTGCTTGATGACAGCCATACATGTAACTTTGCCAGATATTATTACTAATGATTGTGCTTCATTAGTTTCTGTGCTTTGTCACAAATCTTGCTACAGCTCATACATTTGGCACTGCAGAATTGTGAATAAATGCAAGTCAGACTTATGTCCAAGCCAGAAAAGAAAGTTTGTCAGAAAGGTGGCGCAGAGGTCCAGATTCCATATAGTCCCTTGGCTTGTGAAGACGACCTTGGCAGCTTTACGCATGAAAGGGTTATTCAAATAAAGCCCAACACTCCTAAGACCTGCCTGCCTACAGTTTTGTGTCCTGGAAATAGATGGTGACCAAACCAGTACTCGCTCAATGAGTCAAACTGCTCAAATCAGACAACTTTGGGCCTGGCTGAAAAACTTCATGATAGCATTATAGCATTTTAGTTAAGAACTGGGTCGGACCCTACATAATGAGCATGGTCTTTTTGCACCATATGATGAGGTCCTCTCTTTCCAGAAGTCAGATGCCAAATATGCCTCAGTCAGATTATGCAGTTCCTGTTGGGATAAGAAGTGAAAGAGGGTCATCATTTTGCTCTTGTAGTATTCACATCCAGTGGTTGCCGGACAACATATGCCATAACCACAAAGTGCTTTAGGGATCCTGTTCCCTAATGTGGCAACTCCAGACACAATGGGCTTACATCACTAAAAGTGACCCTTCTGACAAAGCACCAAGATGAGCATTTATGTTTGGTAGTGAACAACAGTCATGCCAATGAATATTAAACAAGCTCTAATAAGATGACTCAACATTGTAGTAAAAAAATAAATGCTAAAAAGACCTACTGTCTGAGACAGAATCCAAGAGAGGGTTTCTAGAGCTCAGAGGGGGGATGCAGCTTAAGCTCTGTCAGCTCCAGTTAATTACCAGAAGTAGACACTCTGATAATCGAGATTTCTTTTGGCCCAGATGGGAGCAAAAGGCTACAAATTAATTCACACATGATATAAGTTAAATGTGATGTGTTCAAATAAATTAGAAAGAAAAACATTGTCCTGTTGTGTCTTTACAGGTGGCCGCCATCAATCCCAGCCATCCACTTGCCCAGATGCCTCTGCCACCTTCCATGAAGAACTGTATCCAGCTGGCTGCCTGCGAGGCCAGCGAGTTGCTCCCAATGAACCCTGACCTCCCTGCTGACCTTTTCACTTCCTGCCTCACAACGCCTATAAAGATTGCCTTGCGGTGGTAAGATTTTTGCGTTTTTGTTTGATGCATCCTTAAAGGTCCCATAGTATGAAAATGCACTTTAGTGGGGTTTTCTATCAATAAAATGCATCCCCGGCCTGTCGACAATCCAACCAGGTATGAAAAAAGTCTGTCCGCGACTTCTTAAGCTTTCTCCTCCTTTTTAAAATGTGTGCTTCAAACGGACAGATTAAACTTTCATGATTTAGTGACGTCAAAAAGACACGGAAGTGCACTTGACCCAGCCCCCTCGGGTTAGTGGCACCACCTCTGGTAAAGGTTTGTCACGCCCACTGTAATTCGAGAAGCTGGCTGTGCCTTTCTTTTTCTCTCCCTGCTCGCAAATGCTCGTGGAGAGGGGATACGATCAGGAAAAAGTGGTTGCTTCCTTCGTCCCAAGTCTTTGAGAAGACAGTGGATTAATTTTAATTTTGAAGGACATGTACCGACATAATTTCTCAAAGGACTGTTTCATTAGTGAAAGCCTGTTTAGAGCTGGATTTGCAACACGTTTAAACATAATGGATTGCTCTCAACAGTGTGACACGACTGCAAACAGGAAAGATGTAAGCTTATAATTTTTGATTTAGCCTTCCTTCCTATTTTTTCTAATACGAGATGTGCACCTTGTACCATATTACTAGTGTATTTTTAGTGCCTAAAGTGGGAGCTACATTAGTCGTGTGGAGGTTGTTTGGTTACAAGAGGTCAGATATGATAAAGCAGACGGTGGTTGGATAATATGAAGCGGTTGCGTATAGTTTTCTCAAGATAAAATCCACGGTGGTCAATTTGCCGTGACTGGCAACTCGCCACCTAGTTGACATGACTTTGTGATGCTAACCAGCCGCTAAGTGATCTCGACGACGGCTTGCATGTTGCAAACGCGTAGTGGCCTAAAGTTGCACATTTGTGTTATTCATAACCGCTTGTAAATTGCATTTTGGCAACTTGGGGTTAAATTAGTCTTTTCAAAATTAATAATACGGATTTTTTTATCCCTCTTTTTTTTCTGACACCTTTCAGACATGTCAAGGAAGCTAAAATAGCCTTTTATTTTTAAGGTGGCTAATGTCGTGGCGTGATGGCTACCATGACCTCCCTTTTATATGTTTAGGAGTTGTTTATCGTAGTTTTGATTGACATTAAAGTTGCAACCAACATCAACACAACGCTATCCCGAACTCATATTCAATCCCTAATTTAGGACACTAAGAAACCGCTAATTAATTATGCCGTCATTGTATGATATGGCAGAAGTCTCAGATGTAAGTGGCTGTTGGCTAGCAGCTAGCTGTTAGCATTACCACCGAGTACCTGTTTGGTAGCTGTAAATTAGTTTGACAGCTGGTACCTGGCTTACTTTAATTATTTTTCAATATTCTGGACCAAGGCTACTTTGTAATTCACTGTCCATGTTTAAACGACAGAAATGTAGATAAATTGAACTTTGTCTTCATTTATTTTATAAAACACTTTTGCCCGTTAAAAAAGAAAAACATTCAACTAAAAATGTCAAACATAGCCGTTTAGATTTTAGGAACACAAGTTTAAGCCGTTAATACCTTATTTTACACATCCATATATAAAATAAGAATGTTTCTGCCTCATATTGCATTTAAAGATGTGTTCCTAAATCTTAAATGACTATATTAGACATTTTGAATTACTTTCTTTAAATTTAATGGGAAAAACTACTTTACAAAATAAATTAAAGCAATGTTCTATTATTTTTCTTTTTATTTTTTATTTTTTGCTGATCCGAAGAATGATTCAATCCGTGGCTCAAATCCGTGATCCGATCCGCACTGTGACGTTTGTGATTCGTTGCATCACTAGTATTGGATATGCACAGAAATAGTCGTCTCTGATGGAAATAAAGAAAAACTGTAAACCAAGCTCAAACATAGCGCTGCAGAGAGGCTGGTCCCTGCAGAGGTGTGTTGAGTCAAAAAGGTAATACTTGATATTCAGGAAATGTGTTCATTAGGGAGGCATGTGTAATACAGCCACCTGATGGGAATGCATATTAATGGTACATTCAAATATTAGTCTTTCTTGCAGCTCACTGGTTGCATCAGCCAAGCAGAATGTTTGTGTACACATCAATCTGAGTGGTTTGTACATTCAGCCCCTGGTGTTTGCATCACCTAAGCAATCACTTGAAGAATACAGTATGATTTTCAATCCAGCCACACACAGAGTGAGAGTGACTTATCTGAACTAGACGGTGCAAATAATTAAATGTGAAACAACGTTTTGAAGTACCATTTATTATTTTATTGAATTACAAAAACATGACATGATTGTCAAGAAAAAACAGATTGCCCTGGCTGACAATGTATTTCTCAACTGCCGGAGAAAACAGAGAGAAAAGGCTGAGAAAAATTAGAGACTGTTGATACAGCCCGACATATACACGATCATAAAGGGGCATTTTTTAGTCTTATCACCGGGTATCAAGATGCCGTTATAATGCATTCTTTGCAAATTACTCTCGAGCACATGAGAAAATGGAACGCTTCCTGAGGGCCAAGCCAACATGAGAAAAAACATCTTATTAACGTCTTTTTGTCTTGTTTCAATAAATGGCTACTTGTATAGATATGTAGATATGTATTGGTATAATTAGGAAATACAACTTTTAAGCAAAATTCTATGTGTTCATTAAAATTGTATCTTTTACACTTAAAAAATAATAACATTAATTTGCTAAATATAGCAAAGATGTTGCTAAATTGGCATTGCAGACACAAGTTTGCTTGTACTAGTGTCTAGTTCTAGTCTCTACTAGTGCTTGTAGTAATTAGCAGGCATGTGAAATCAGAAGAAAGTGCCTTTTTTTTGTACTTTGTGCACAATCATTTCATCTTATCATCATTCATCATTTATGCAACTTGGCAGTGCTCAGTGCTCCACTGAGGAGACTGTTTTTTTCTGGCTATTGACGAGCAGGTGTAAATTAGACAAATATTAACTGTGTTTTTTCAGAATACAGTATTTATCAGTTTATTTTAAACTGTCATGTAATAATTACGAAGGTCATCTGAGTGCCGTGTTTTTGATGCTGTACTTCGAATGCTCTCATTTATATCAATATTGTTGGAAGTTTTGCTCATGCCATGAATCATCCCATTTCACACAAGTGCACGCACACACTCGCACTCGCCTGTGTACATCTTAATAATAGGCGTCAGACGGGTGGTTTTTAACACGTTTGCCATTCAAAGTTCAATCTAGGCATGAAGCATGTTCTGTGAGTGAGAGTGAGTTACCGTCAAGAAGTGCCCTACAGGTGCCATAAATGTTGAAGAGTTTAAGATCTTCTTCTGCTCTAAATCCACATATAGCTATGACCTTCAGCATAATGAACCATCAGTGTTATGTCATTAATATTGATGTGCCTAACATTGTATTTCACAGAACAAGCTTCGGAATTATATTGACTCAAATGATCCTCGAAGCTCTATAGCTCTATAAATGGATGTTGTGGCTTGCAAGGGAGGGACTGTGCCTGTTTAGTCAGACAACAATTTCTTTGCTTTCTTTACAGTAGTTACAACGGGGACTGAATTTAGAATTACACATTAAAAATTCACTACATCAACTTGACAACCAACATACTCAACTCAACTTTATTTACAAAGCACTTTAAAACAACCGTCGCTGCATACAAAGTGGTGTACATTGAATAAAAATGAGTCATGCAATAAAGATGGGTAAAACAAGATACAAAATAAATAAATAAATATTATAAGTAGGTAAGTAAATAAGTACAGAAAATTAATAATACATTTATAACACAAGAAGTAGGTAAGTAAATAAGTAAATAGATAAAATAGTATCAAATTAATACTTAATACTTAATACACTAGACACCATAGAACACTGAAGCAATGCAAAGTTTGTTTCTACCTTATTCCGTTTTTCAGTAATCAACAATAGAAAATGGTTAGTTTCACCGAAATGCTCTGTTTTGAAACAAAAAACGGAGAAAACAAGCTTTTTGTGAAACAATATTATTTCATGCACTCTAGTGAATTGTACACTTCTTTTTGTCCATGAATGATGCCACAAACACCTAAATAGTGCTTTACTTCTGTAAAACACTTCCACCAACAATGAAAAAGTGTTTTTTCATAGCAAAATACGTTTATTTCCATTCAACAGTGTAACAATTTGACAAAACAATTTCGCAAACTATTTACAAATGTATGCAACTGTGGTACTATTTACAATTATGTGGATGTTTCAAATACAGTTTTTCTTTTTGTAACACTCCCCTGTGTGCAAGGAGACGGAGCAGGATTTGCACAACAGATTCGTTTCACCCCTTTCGCGTGCAGACGTTACACTTTCTTGGCGGCCTTTTTTTCCGGGGAATAGCAAGTAGCAGACTGTACCCACTCCTCCGATGAATATGCATTGGACTCGGGGCACTCTTCGTCGTCCGATTGAACGTCCGCCTGAGAGTGCTCGGTTGTGCTCCGCGTTTTCCGGTGTTAGCATCGCTAGCCGGTGAGGCTTTATGACGTGGCCATAGCCGCCGCGTCAACGCTTCCAACTTTGGCGTCAACGCTTCCAACTTTGGCGTCAACGCTTCCAACTTTGGCGTCAACGCTTCCAACTTTGGCGTCAACGCTTCCAACTTCGGCGTCAACCTCGGAGCCGCCATCATCATCATCGTCGTCATCACTGTGCTCTTTAGCATTGGTCGATGAGCTGCTTGCAACCGGTCGCCATTGTTCACTTCCTCAGCCATCTAGCTCCGCCTCACGTCTTCTACTGCCGCGTCAACGCTTCCAACCTCGGAGTCACCATCATCATCATCGATGATGATCATCGTCGTCATCAATGTGCTCTTTAGCACTGGTCGATGCTTTTCGTCTTTGAAAAAAATGCTTAAGCGTGAGCTGCTTGCAACCGGTTGCCATTTTCGCTTCCCATCCCCAGCCATTGTCCCCTCTAGCTCCGCCTCACGTCTTCTACTGACGCCTACCCAATCTTGTCAAAAGAGAGTCATCGCTGCCATCTAGGGCCCAAAAATAGTCATTAGGCTAACTAGATCTGCTTGAAACTTTCACCACAGCTGGCCAAGGCTTTCCTCCACCCGTTTCCCCCCAAAAATTGGAGAACGTCTTTTAACGTCCTTGGCGGCCCTCCGTAGGTTTTTACTAAACGTCATTTAACTTTTTTGGCAGTAAAAGAGTTAATTGTTAAGTAATCGTTAACTCATTCACTGAAGCAACCCCCCTTCGCTCCCGGCTGTTTTACTGGATTTTGACTGATTTTGCAAGGCCCACAGAATATTGTGTTAAATAGCTTTAAACCCATGGAACCTACCAAAAGAAAGATTAGAGTCTCTTCTTTCATAATTTTTTTTATTTTTTATCTGTTTCCGATTTGCAGCAATTGGCATTAGAATATAACAAATTTTCATCATCATTCACAAATCTGTTAACAGCGGGGTAAACGGCTTGTTGCAACATGGCCCTGGTTGATCTCTTATACTCTTATATGCTGCCACCTGCTGGCCGTTTTTTTTGTAATAACTACCATTGCTTTATGCACCCTCTTCAGGTCAGAGGCTGCATCATAGCCTTCTGTAGGTTTAAAAAACATTTTAAAAAATGTATAAATACGGCTTTGGTAGCATGGTAATTTTTTTAATGGAACGTAATTTTGTTTTTGGGAGCAGATGAGTTAAATGCTGTTTAATTTAACATTGTCCAAAGGCTCTGACTTGAGCCTCTCAACAGTAAGTATTTTCTGATTTCTGTCTTCTTTCTAGAGAGCAGTCTGATTGTCTTTTGTGTTTAATGAATATAAGACATTTGCAAACATCTGTTTATACTTTGGAAAACAATGACTGAACCAGTAACTTCATCAGTTTTAAAAAGGTTGGTGAGTACATCAATCCCTCATGTGTGATATTGTTGTTTAATTGTTGTTTTTTTAATCACAAAACAATACCAAATAAACAATAGGTTAATAAGCAATTAATAGAAAGAAAAAAAAGGTTTTGTTAAATACACTTTAATGCAAAATGAAATTGTCTCTGATTGCGGTATTTGATTAATCAATTGAATAATGAATAGAACAATTTATTCTAAAAATATTCAATGACATCCTTATTTTCGGTGTGTCAATGATACAATGTATCAAAACGGTGTCAGGAAAAATTCTGTAAAATGCTTGCGGAAATTATTTTAAACTCTAGACAAAATGTGTTACTGTTATTGGAGAGAATAACAATTCAGTAGAGTAGACTCCTTGTGCTCAAACCCTACTTTTTAGATATTTCGACATAGGCATCCCTGCTAGTTTTAACCACACAGTACCATTGGCTGCTCCTCATATGGATTTTGCCCTTCTTGCTCTTACTATATTTTTCTTGTACTTAATTATACATAGCCTTAGAAAATGAGTGTGAGGTATTCAGTATATACAGTATGTGGTGGAGTTTGTGAGTGGGTGAACGAATGCACTGATGTGTTTGCATACCTGTGTTTTAAAATTTTAATGAAGGGCAGCAAGGGATGGATGATGGTGGTACAGAAAGAGAAAGAGATGAGAAACAGGCAGGCTGTGAGCAGAATACCATTACCAATGGATATCCATCTTCAATGATTTTTTCCACTGCTTTGATAGACTAAATGTGATGCAGGATGTGGAAAATGGAGAAAAAAGACACAGAACATAGTAGGGATGTAACGATTCACTCAAACCTAATTCACTTAAATTTTCGTTTTTAGTCCCCAATTTTCTATTTGATCAGATTTATTTATTTTACAAAATTACAATAACTTTTTGTAACTTTTTTTTTTTAATGGAACTAATAATTTTAACTGCATGACTACATTTTTGTCTTGTCAGTGTTTTGTGGTTAAGGTTAATATTTTGCCCTCGCAACAAGTGCTCAGCTTTGCAGCGAGACTGGATAGTATGAAGAATGAAGCGCCACAAGCTTTGTTGAGGATTCATGTCAATTATTTTACTTTTGTTACATCACAAAGCCTAAACAGCAGTCCGTTCAACAAATGTAACAATGAGCCCCTCAACTGGAATAATCAAACGCTACATCAACGACACGTATTTTACCGTGGGGTGTAATTCATCTCATACAGCGGCCACAGGCGATAAAACACACAAACAATAATTTATTCATTATACAAACGAGGTGCCACTTACAAACCTTAAAACATTAAATTGATTAGGTACAAAGATCTAACCAAGTTTTTACTGCGTCGACAAAGACTAGGGATGGGTACCTTTCACATTTGAACCGGTACCGTTCCAATGCTTGGGCGTACCTGGGAATCGATACCTGTACTCAACGGTACCAATTTTCGGTACTTATGTACTCTCTTTTTTTTCGGGGGGTAAAATTGCATTTATTAATTTATTTGGGTGGTAGCAAATGTTCATCATTGTTTAATAATAAAATATTTTTAAAAATCAATTAAACAATTACCTTTCAATATGTAAAACTTAAAAAATAAAACATGTAATACAATTTCATTCAAATCAGCCAGAGGGGAATAGTAAAAATAAAGGTTTTAACATTTTACAATTGCTGAACTATAATTAATAAACATAAGTTAATATTACACACAAAAAAGCAAAGTGTGAATCTCAGTTCTGTGCAATGAACAGCAGTAAATATATAAATTAATAATTGATGCAGTTGTGCATTTGTTTTTAAAGGACATAAAGCCTGCCGCGCAATGAGCTTGAAGTTTGAACCCACGATGGACACAAATATTTTAAAAATGACAGTTGGAAGAGAACATGACATGAACAAAGAGAATAATTTAATTCAAATTAATCATTTGGATGTATCTAACATGGTCTGTAATGGTCGCTACATTTTGGCCACCATCTTTTGCTATTTTAAATTTGGTCACCAGTCTTCTTTTTCTTGTGGCTTTTCCCTTCAGGGGTCGCCACAGCGAATCAGTTACATCCATTTAAGCCTGTTCTCTGCATCCTCTGCTCTCACACCAACTACCTTCATGTCCTCTTTAACTACATCCATAAACCTCCTCTTTGGTCTTCCTCTAGACCTTCTGCCTGGCATTTGTAAACTCAGCATCCTTCTGCCAATATACTCACTATCTCTCCTCTGGACATGTCGAAACCATCTCAGTCTGGCCTCTCTTACTTCATCTCCAAAGCCTCTAACGTGCTGTCCCTCTAATGTACTCATTCCTGATTCGATCCATCCTGGTTACTCCCAAAGAGAACCTCAGCATCTTCATCTCAGCCACCTGCAGCTCAGCCTCTTGTCTTTTCCTCAGTGGCACTGTCTCCAGACCAAACAACATCACTGGTCTCACCACAGTTTTATATACCTTTCCTTTCATTTGAGTTGAAACTCTTATATCACACATCACACCTGACACTTTTCTCCACCCGTTCCAGCATGCCTGCACAAGCTTCTTCACTTATTTTCCACACTCTCCACTGCTCTGGACTATTGACTCTAAATACTTAAACCCCTCCACCTTCTTGGCTTTTTCTCCCTGTAACCTCACTCCTCCACTTGGGTCCCTCCCATTCACACACAGATACTCCGTCTTGCTACGGCCAACCTTCATTCCCCGCCTTTGCAGGGCAAACCTCCACACCTCTAGCTTCTCCTCCACCTGTTCCCTCCTCTCACTACAGGTCACAATGTCATTTGCAAACATCATAGTCCATGGAGATTCCTGTCTAATCTCGTCTGTCATCCTGTCCATTACCATAGCAAACAAGAAAGGGCTCAGGCTGATCCCTGATGTAGTCTCACCTCCACTTTGAACTCCTCCCTCACACCTGCAGCACACCTCACCACTGTCTTACAGTCCTCATACATGTCCTACACCACTTGAACATACTTCTCTGCTACTCCAGACATACTCATCCAAAACCACAGTTTCTCTCTGGGCACAATGCAGCTCCTTTTGATCTTGTCTGTACTTCTCTATCAACATCCTCAAAACAAATACTGCATCTGTGGTACTTTTTTTTGCCGTGAAACCATACCGCTGCTCACAAATGTTCACCTCTGCCCTCAGTCTAGCTTCAACTACTCTTTCCCATAGCTTCATTGTGTGGCTCGTTAGCTTTATTCCTCTGTATTTGCCACAACTCTGCACGTCTCCCTTGTTTTTAAAAATGGGCACCAGCACACTTCTCCATTCCTCAGGCATCTAAGATCCTGTTGAACAACCCAGTCAGAAATTCTACTGCTACCTCTCCTAGACACTTCCCTACCTCCAGAGGTATATCATCAGGACCAAGTGCCTTTCCACACTTCATTCTCTTCAATGCCCTTCTCACTTCATCCTTACTAATCTTTGGTACTTCCTGGTCCACAACAGTCACCTCTTCTACTCTTCGTTCTCTCTCATTTTCCTCATTCATCAACTCTTCAAAGTACTCTTTCCATCTTCCCATCACACTACTGACATCTGTCAACACACTTCCATCCCTATCCTTTATTACCCTAACCCATAGTGTCAAACTCCGGTCCTGCAGGTTTTGGATGTTTCCCGTTTCCAGCACAGCTGATATATGATCAGCTCATCAGCAAGCTCTGCATACGCCTGATAACGATCCTGCTGATTGGAATCAGCTTGTGTAGGAAGAGGGAAACCACCAAAACCTGCAGGACTGCGGCCCTCTGTGTCCCACTTCTTCTTACCTAACCTCTTTCTCTGGATCCACTTCTGCACATCCTCATTCCACCACCAAGTCTCCTTATTTCCTTTCCTTCCAGATAACACACCAAGGGCTGTCTTACCTGTCTCCCTGATCACATTTGCTGACCATTCAGAGCCTGTCTCAACTTCTTCCTGAAAGTCACACAACACTCTTCCTTTTTCAGCTACCACCATTTTGTCCTCTGCTTTGCCTTTGCCGTCTTTGTCTTCCTCACCACCAGAGTCATCCTACACACTACCATCCTATGCTGTCTGGCTACACTCTCACCTACCACTACTTTGCATCTCCTTCGGATTACACCATCTACACAAGATGTAGTCAAACTGTGTACTCCTTCTTCCACTCTTGTAGGTCACCCTATGTTCCTGCCTCTTCTGGAAGAAAGTATTCACGACATCCATTTCCATTCTTTTTGCAAAGTCAACCACCATATGTCCTTCTGCGTTCCTCTCCTGGATACCAAACTTGCCCATCACCTCCTCGTCACCTCTGTTTCCTGCACCAACGTGTCCATTGAAGTCTGCACCGATGACAACTCTCTCACTTCTAGGGATGCTCTGCATCATTTTATCAAGGTCCAACCAAAAGTTTGCCTTTTCCTCCAGCTCACATCCTACCTGTGGCGCATACCCACTAACAACATTGATCACACCTTTTCATCACACCTTTTTGATTCCTAGCTTCAGGCTCATCACTCTATCTGACACTTTTTTTTTTTACCTCCAGGACGTTCCTAACAAACTCCTCCTACACGATAACTCCTACTCCATTTCTCTTCCTATCTACACCATGATAGAGTAACTTGAACCCTGCTCCTAAACGTCTAGCTTTGCTCCCTTTCCACCAGGTCTCCTGAACACACATGTCCACCTTCCTCCTCTGCATCATGTCAACCAGCTCTCTACCTTTTCCTGTCATAGTCCCAACATTCAAAGTCCCTACTCTCAGTTCTAGACTCTTGGTGTTCCTCTTCTCTTTCCTCCTACGTACACACCTTCCTCCTCTTCTTCGACCAACAGTAGTCCAGTTAACACCGGTAACCTATAGGTCAACAACACCAATTGCGGTCGTTGTTAACCCGGGCCTTGACCGATCCGGTATGGAAGTCATATATTTGATTCGCATGTTTGATTTGGCCAAAGCTTTTTCGTCGGATGCCCTTCCTGACACAACCCTCTGTATTTATCAGGGCTTGGGATCAGCACAAGAAGACACTGGCTTGTGCCCCCTTGCGGCTACATTAAATTTAGTCACCAGTAGTACATCCAAATTACAATGTCTATATACCTTAATGATGGTGAAGCCGTGTACATTCCAGCATGATTCCATTCGGTGGAGGAAGACCGACACCTCCCTCTGCCGTGTGGTGATTGTGCGGGGATATTGCCAGCTTCTGCTCGGCGCAGAGGCTTTTAAACTTCATAAACTATATTTGTTTGGCTTGTCGCTCGTTTCCAAACACGGAAATGTCGGCGTCCCCGCGCTGTGCGGGGCAGACCGAGGCGACAGCGCGGTCGGTCGGTCTCTCACCCGCTCACCGGCCGGGCTCCCGCGAGCCCCGACCACGGCCTTTGCCCCGTTCTTCGCACGTGAAATCATGTGCGACTGCAAGTGGGTGACGTCAATACGCTGGTGCACGTTGTGTTGAAGTTCGTTGTGGAAAATCATCAACTCTTCCACTTCTGCACAGTCACAACTTTGAAAGACGTGTTTCAGAACCGAAACATGGCAGTTTGAGTTTATGTGAATCGGCGCTCGGAAGTACCAACCCAAATCGATCCATACCACAAAAAGTACCGTCTTCGGTACCCACTCCTAACAAAGACCAGCTGTCAAGGCACGATCTGTGACTCCTGCACAATCGGCCATCTTGGAACGCTAACTACGGCAATCACAAAACACGTTCACACATGCAAAATAAAACAGACATTGCGAAAGGTACAGGACAGGTACATGTTTTTTAATTTATTTTTATTTAAGCAAAGCAGTTCTGTACCCAAGCATATCTTGTATGAATAGAAAATATTTTGACACGTACTGTAATTATAGTTTGCTTTGAGGGTGGGTATGGTTTTTTTGTATTGTCTTTAGAACAATGTATGGCCATTATTAAAGTGTAACACATTTGCAAATGTGTATTTTTTTTATTTACTTGCACTTGACATATTTGTTTTGTGAATTATTACTTTTGGTTTTGTATTTATTTTAGTTTTACATGCTGAAGTGTTTTGTGTACTGCGCATTTCATGAGCGCAGAGAGAGAAGAGGTGTAACCGAGCAAGCCTCGTTCGAGAAGAGAGTTAAATAATCCAGTCCTGTGTTGAATTCTGTCCTGCCATGTCTGGTTAATTTAGCAGGAAGACGCCAGAAAACAAAACATTATTATTATTACAAGTTTTGCTGTGCTTTGGTCAATGCCATCTTTTGAATGAAGTGTGTAAATTAAAGCTGTTTAATGTATGATTTAAAATCAAATCATTTATTGATGATTTTTCCCCCGCATAAAACATTTATGACTTATGCAAAGGCAATGTACAAGTGCTATATAATTTCTGTTAAATTCTGGTTGGTGCCTTTCAAGGTTACTGTTAAAACATGATGGTGTAGACTGTCATTCTCTTTATGTATGTCGTAAACTGTATGTTTACCATAAAGAGAGGAAAATTATATAAATTAAGAAGCCAGACTCACATAACTATGTTTTAGTCCTTTAAATCATCTGGGGCTTCCCTGACATATAAACATCCTTCATTATGTTCTACAAAACTGGCTTTCAGTTCTACGCTTCATTTTACAGAGTAACATAAAACCATTGCAACAGTTATACATGCTCTCTTGATTTAGATGTCAAATAATCTACAAAGGACACTTGGACTGCATGCACGCTAGTAGTTTCAAGAGATTTTGGAAAGCTGAGGTTTCCTTCAGAATACATTATTGTACTCACACAATCACACGTTCACAACCTCATACACACACATGCACACACTTGCTTTTTTAAATTTTTGCATCAGTCACTACAGAACATACACCTTCTATTTTATTTCTTCTGCGTATCATTAAGGTAGTAAACTAGTTGGGCCTACATTAATTGCACCTTTGTGATTTTTTTGCAAGTGGTTCAAATAATTGATGCCTCCAATGGTTCAAAACACGGCGAGTACACGTCACTTTTCTTCAACACAATTATTGTCTTCCTACCAATGAAAAATCACCTCATGTCATTACTGATTCCTTTAATTGTAAGTTCAGTCTGGGCGCGCCAATCTTGTGCATGGACTCTAGGAGTCCTTCTGCATGTAGAGCGCGCGAGTGCCCATTTCTGCAACATGCAATTCTTTCTCTGCTGAATTGAAATGTATTAATGAGGGGAGCCGCTTCAATTGGCCGGAAGTTGGCTGTGTTCCCTCCAACAACGGCACAAACACATTCAGCTATTTGTGCTAGTCTGGCAAAATACCAAAAGAAAAAAAACTCAGCACAAACGGCAGTCTAAGCCGTTTGTGCTAGAAATATAGGGCCAATATTTGCATAGGAAAACAAACAGACAAAAAAAAATCTCTGTTTGAACATTACATATGTTTGTTGGTTGAAAAGAATTGGCAAATCGTTGTATTGTTTTCATTCACATTTTATACAACATCCCAGCTTCATTGGAATGGGGATTTCTAGTTGCTGAAGTGAAGTGAACACATGTACCATTGTATGCACAGTAGTCTGTGAGTTGCATTCTTTAATTTTTTTTGGGTCACATTATGCCCATTCCAAGTGAGATCTCATTGTTCTTGGTGTCTACTGTAGAAGTCCCTCTTTATGCATGACCTTTCTATGTGAAGTTTCAATTCCTTGTGCTGAACATGGAAACCAAGAGAATGTTCTTGAATTAATAATCTCAAGTCATTATTCAGTAATTTAAACTACCATGTTTGTGTCTGACAAATAAATGTTTACGTACGCAGTACGCATCTGCAGTGCCGAATACATTGGCCACTACACAATGTAGGTTTATGCAACAGATACCCAAGATAACATTGGTGATTATAGTTTTCTTTTCTTTTCTTTTAATTTTTTGAGGAAGGGGGTGGGGGGTAGTTGTGGTTAATATACCAGTATGAAGAAATGTTTTGATCAAAATCTATTAAGAAATAATGTTATTTAAATGTTTTGAACAGCTTAGCTGTATGTTTTTAAATAGTGAACGTGAAGATAACATTTTAGCATTAATGAAGACCTAGTTACCGCATATCCAAAGAAAATCGCTTTAGTTATCAAATATTGTGCTCAGTTAATTTATGACTTTTCCAAGAATCCCAGTGAGTAGATCAAAGTCGGGTATTCAAAGGTTTGAACTCTGATAAAATTCAGACTGCTTTTTACCTCAGAAATAAAAGCTGCAATGTAGCCTTTAGTGCTTCCTGTTTTTCTTCGCCATTCACCAACACTGATTTCATGTCTACTTTTTGTAGGTTTTGTATGCAGAAGAGTGCTAAGTTGGTGCCAGGGGTGACGTTAGACCTCATCGAGAAGTAAGTGATATTCTTAAAGCTACTGCAGCTTCTCAAACATACACAATTTCTGTTGCAAGTGTCTAAGCCCTTTGGAATTTCTTGGATGTTTGCAAATATTGGTCATTAAATGTGATCTGATCATCTAAGTCGCAACAACACACAGAAACAATCTACTTAGAGTAATACAACAAACAATTGTTGGCTTTTATTTGAATTCTTTAAATTAAACTTTTAAAAGAGGGGTGACCACCCTTTTTCAGCTTGCCTGCCACTTATAAAATTATTAAGTCATAAAGATCTACCTACAATAAAAACGATATGTATAAATATATTGAGTATTTTTTATATTTACAACATAAGTTGGTAACTGGCATAACAGTCGCTGGCGCTGTTGAATGCACGTTTGTTGACCCATGCATCAGACAAGATCATAGTTAGATTGGTTCTCCAGTACATCAATTGACAAATGTTATAGGTTGGATTGGTTGGCCCAGCTCCCCCAATGCCCCCCCCCCCCTCCTTAATGTCATACGATCTTCCCACACAACCTTTGTGAAGGATTGTCATGGGCACATCTTGTAAACATTCATAGTTCATGGTGGAATAAGCATGTGACCACCTGGTCTTGTTTAATGACTTATCTAAGAACTGCAATTGGAGTCAGGATTGAGCCAACCTCGAGTCCAATCAATGCGACAAAGATCTAAGATGTTGGTTAAAGCTGCCCTGCCATAGAAGAACACACCGTGACCAATCTTTGAGTTATTCTATTTCCTAGAAGTGTACCCAATGTAAACCATGCCTCAATTAAGAATTGTTCATTTGCATGGACCTGTAAAGGGTCACAAATGTATCGACAATTAAAACCTTGATGTTCACCCATCTATGTTAAGACTATAAATGGGGAAACAACAGCACTCTTGCCACTCTCCCTGATTGGCTGTCTTGTGTGCAGAATGCTCACTGGGGTTAAAGAACAATCCTTGAGTGTCAGCTAAAGAGTTAGGAAAATCACACATGCTAACATCCCTGTTGACAACGTGATGAGTTGAAGAAAAAAAAATTAACAAGAATGGATATCATTGGAGGACACCTTGGAGAAAGCCACTGCTGGCCCCAAAAAACTGCCACGTGAGTTTTCAAAAGATGGCTTTGATGTCCCACAGCACCACTAGCCACTGTGTTGCGTATTATAAACTGAAACTATTTCGTAAAGAGGAGTGGTGCAAAATCCCTCTAATTTTTAGCCTCTGCTCCCTGTTGTCAGCCCCCATGTTGCTGATAGTGATCATGAAAGTATAGTTTTCTATCTTTGTTTTCCACCTTCGAGCTAAAGCAGGAATAGTTTGGCAGAATTAAAGTTGCATATTTCTTCAGGAAAGAGCTGCTGCCAACTGGCTCAGCAAAGAACATGTTTTGCTCTGAGGCACACTTTCCCAGATTTATATTGGTTCATAATATGGTTGTCGTATCCAGAATTTGAGTAGAGCTACAGGACTGAGTGTGTCTGTGCAACAGAGAGTAAAATTACAGCTGTGAACTAAATTTACTCAGGAAACCATAAATACATTTACAAGGAAAAGTGTGCAAATTTTTTTGAATTAACTACATTTCTGCATAAATTGCTTATAAACTGCCCTCTAATATTCATCTTAATCACATTAGACAGTCTTCTAATTGCATACAGAAATTGTTTTCCATGTTTTGACTGCACACCAACATCATAAACATCACTAGGGGGGTAAACATTTTCCGATTGTTAGATGCATCACGATTCAGACATGAACAATCTAAATCAATCCACGAACGTCCAAATTTCGATTTTTAAAATATGTAATTAAGGTAATGCAGAACCTTGAAAATAATGCCGAACTAAGGAATGCAGTACCCATCATCTCCAGGGCACTTTGGGAAGTGCACACATATTTTACTACATATATTTTACTCCAAAAGACTTACAAAAATGCTATTGCTGGAATGTTTGATGAAACAAAGCTCAGAATAGGCATACAACAAATAGAAGACTATATGGGAACTGTGCTGATTTGATGGAGCTGTTAAACAAAAATACAATAATGACAGCTCGTGGGTGCCAACCTCTAAGCAGCCTCACTGCAAGAAGTAAAGTTCAAGATGAAGCTCAGTAAATCTGTGTAAAGAAGGGAGGCATGTTTGAGCAGAAGAAGAACAGTTTTTTATGCAAGCTGACACTGTTGCATGGAGGAAGAGTTTTGAGTCAAGCTATCAAAAAATGAGGTTATGCAGATTACATGCTCCTGAGTAAAACTTGAGAAACAACAATGCTCAGCGCAGCTTTCCCATATATGGTTGACCCCTTGTTGCTAAAACACGTCAACCCTACACATTTTAAACATTCTCTATGTCAGCCACATTACTTTCTTAATTTAGAATTGACATTTTTGGACTCAGCAATTGTTTGGCAATCTGACCCCATTTCATGCCCAATGTCTCATATTTATCTTTGTCTGTTCTGCTCATAAAAAAATAAAAATAAAATTTATGAAACCAGACTTAAATGCATACAAAATACTTTAATCTGACCACGTTCAACTTTGGTGTTGAATTAACACAGACCCAGACAGTCCCATTGAAAACCAAATTCCTCTTGAATCTACAGTACTCTCTGCATTGCAGACCTTAACATGCATTCACAAGTAGAGAAGACAAAGCCACATGGATGACATTATTGGACAGACATCGAAGTATATTTGTTTCATTATGTAGAGAGGAGAAAATGTGTTCAAGTGGCTGAAAATGTAAAGCGTTACATTTTAAACTGTTACAAATACAAATCTGCATGTACCATGCAGGCCAAAAGTTAGCACACAGTTTATAGAGTTATGTACTTAATAAAAAAAAAAAAAGGTGAAATTACTGAAACCATGTTTCAGATTCTAATTTCTTCAAAATAGTGACCCTTTGCTCTGAATAATGCTTTGCACACTCTTGGCATTCTCACCACTGGCAACTCCTTCAATACTGCTGAAAAACCATTTCAGGTGACTACTCTTGAAGGTCTTCAAGGGAAAGTGTGCAAAAAAAAAAGGAAGAGTAACATTAGAGCAAAGAGTGACTTTTTTAAATGTTTTTAATTATTTCACCTTTTTTTTAAGTATATAACTCCACGTGTTCATTCATAGTTTTGATGCCCTCAGTGAGAATCTACAATGTTAAATAGTCATGAAAATAAAGACAATGCATTGCATGAGGTGTGTCCAAACTTTTGGCCTGTACTGTACGTAAAGAATATAAAAACATCCGTTTTTTTGTGCTTGTTTTTTTGTTTTTAACTTTTGAAATCTTCATATTCATTTATAGAATAAAAAAATAGAAAACATTGGATAAGCCTGATAACGATCCTGTTGATTGGAATCAGCTTGTGTTGGAAGTGAGATGCCTCCAAAATCTGCAGGACTCCGGCCCTCGAGGACCGAGATTGCCCACCTCTGATCTAGAGGCAGTCTCAAAGAATGTCAGGCGCGTGCACTCCAACTCATTGGACATGTTGCACATCTCTGTAATGACGTGGTTGCTACAGCCGAGCTACAGCCAGGCACTCACTAGACTACACCAATCTAGATGAATACATTTTTTTTTAATGCCCTGCACAGCGGCGTATTGTCTTGTGTTAAATCAGAACACACCATCAGAATGTATTTATATGGCAACAACCAAAATAAATTAAAACATTCCCACTCAGACAGGATGCACAGAGCTGTAAAGTTATCCTCTCTTACCACTTATCTTGTACAAGTTAACAACTTGCAATCACATCCTCTGTGTAGAAGAATCAGCACAGCTAAATGAGCTGAAAGGAACATTGGCACTTAGCATACTTAGCAAATGCAGACCTGATTTGGCCAAAGGTTGAATTGCACTTACTGCATGTAAACTAGACTTTACAGAGGAGTGTGAATGAAAATGTGAGAGACCAAACTATATCAGTAACCCAAATGTTTGCATTAAAATGTATTTGTCATATTTGTACCATGACGTTATTCCTTATATGATTCCTGTCCCTGTTGTCTAAATTAGTTCAATAGGCATTGGTCCTCAAAACCATTTAGTACTACCGCAACTACTTTAATCTAAACACTGTTGCTACCTTGATTTTGCTTGTCATTTCATGCCAAAAGATTCCCATTCAACATTTGGTTAGCTTATTAATATAAAAAATTGTACTGAACTGGATATGTGGGCCACAACTAACATTTAGTTCAATAATCAATTAATTTGTTAATTATGTTGTTGATTAATTAATTAATCATTTTAAAAACATGTTTTGTTTTACATTATTTTATTCAAAAGCAAGACATTATTTCAAACTGCACAAACAAAATGTAATTATGATTTAGCTTCTGGTTTGATCCATAACTCAGAAAATAGACAAAAATGTTTTCCAAGGTACAAGCAAATGCTTGATTTTGATTCAACTCCATCTGCCCACTTTCTTGGAGGATAATAGAAATCAGACAGTATTTACTGTTGAGAAGCATTTGGACAAGTTAAAATTTAAAAAAGGTATCTAATTGGTTCATCGATTATCAAAAGCAATTATCGACAATCAATTAATAGTTTCACCTCCACCGGACATACAAAATTCTCAATTGTCTTTGGTTTACCTGTCCGACTATATTATGCAGTCTTTGGAGAAAGGTCCCATGGATAAAAATGGAAACTTTGAAAATTGCAAATTGTGTGGTTATTGACTTCTACACTGCTATGCTGAAGATACACAACTCTACAGAAGGACAACTCCCACCTCTTCCATCCCCCTGCCAACATCCTAACTGTCTGCCTGCCTGGAGGAGATAGAGGTGTGAATGAAGCATAACTTTCTTCAGTTAAACAGCTCCAAATCTGAAGCCATTCAAATTGGCACTCCACACCAGCTCCACTCTTCTGCCAACACAGCATCACCTTTTCCGTTCAAAGCATCCCTCTCTCCACATCTGTCACTAACCTAGGAGTTAGAATGGACCCTCAGCTCACATTTGACACACACGTCAAACACCTCTGTAAAACCTAATCTTACCATCTCAGAACATTGCAAAACTCCGCCGTACACTGTCCCTGGTTGATTCAGAGAAGCTCGTCCATGCATTTATCTCCTCCAGGCTAGACTCTGGCAATGCACTCCTCATCGGGATTCCATCCAGAAACTGCAATACATCCAGAACTGTGCTGCCAGGATCCTAATATGGGGGTGGTGTGCCAATTTGACCACATCACCCCCATTCTGAAATCACTGCATTGGCTCCTGGTGTCCTTAAGTATAGAATACAAGGTTTCCCTCCTCACCCATCAGTGCATTCACAGTCATGCCCCACAATACCTTAAAGAACTCCTCATACCAAAGAACTCCTCACGAACTCTCCGTTCTACATCCTCAAACCTCCTTCAAGCCCCCAAAACCAAGCGCCGCACTATTGGCGATCGAGCCTTCTTCTCGGTGGCTCCGAAGCTGGGGAATGCTCTCCCTGACCGCCTAAGGACTCCACAGTCTATTGACATTTTTAAACAGGCTCTTAAAACTTTTCTTTTTGCAAAAGCTTTTGACTAGACTTTTTTTTTTTTTTTACTCTGTAGCACTTTGAGATTGTGGAAATATAAAGTGATTAACAAATAAAATGTATTATTATTATTATTATTATTATTATTATTATTATTATTATTATTACTGATTGGTTTCTAATATAATTCCAATTGGAATTCTGTTAAAACATTTGATAGACCATGAGAATGCATTTATGAGCTAAAAGAAATTGTTATTAATGACCCAAAATAAAGGTTTTAGTAGCCCCTAATGTTCATGTAGTTGCCAGATATTGTATGAGGCAAATATGTATATCCTGTTTTTCTGTAGGGTATGAATAAAACATTCTTGAAGAACAGTTCTAACTAGGGAACAGGTGGTCCAATGCAAAACAACTTTCAAACCATCTAGTCATCTAGAGCCTTCTGGAGACCTATTTCGGCTCTCAGCATTCACCCATGCCAATTTCTGTTTTAAGAAATAAAATCAAATAAACCAATTACTCTCGTTATTTGTTCTGTTGTGTTTTGTGGCAGCTGTTTTGGGGATTTTGATGATGGTTGAGGTGTGGCACGTTGCACTGGGTGATGAGTGATGACACTTGTGATATCTCTGAGGTGAATAATGAATAGTCTCTCAGCTCATAAAAGAAAGATGGCATTAAACTCATTTGCAATCCCACATATGAGTCATAAAACGAAATATTGTAACTAGAGTGAGCTGTTCTTTCTCAGTTTGAAATAATAATATAATCAAAGGTACTACAATAGATTAAATGAGTGGCCCGTAGAATCGATGGCAGCATACCATTTAGTCACAAATGCAAATAGTGCTTTTTACTAGCTTCATTAAAGGGACAATTAGAAACTTAGGAAAACATTGTTTACAAAAAATTCCCCTTTTCTCAATGGGTGTTCAACTTATTGTTAAAGTCAGACAAAACTGGAACACATATACACTTAGCTAGCACGAGGCGGACAAAATGTTACAATTAATTTGAGTTGATTCGTCAGGACAATTCTGCGGAAAAAGCAATTTATTCACACTGAGCTATTTCGCTCTTGTTAGGATTCAGCCATTTTTGGTATGTTTTGGCATGTGACTCATTACATAGCTACTTTGTATTATGAGCTCAGACAAATATGGAAAATACTTTTTTTTTTTTCATCAGGAGTTTTTTTCAATCTTTTTTGTTTTTGGTTTTAATAAGCATCTTTCATAGTGGAAAAGATCCCATCTGACATTCAAAATGACTGAAAACAATTAGGAGCTTTCAATTCCATTATACATTTGTATAATGTCAAGAAAAGGCATTCTATGCAATTTACAAAAGCACAGTGAGCCATGACAAATTAACGACTTTGTTGCTATATTTAGCAACCTTTCCAACGCCTCCAGCTCCTATTTAGAAAAAATAATAATCATAATACATAAAATTTGGCTTTTATTTTGGCTAAAGAACAGAAAAAATGAGTGGAATCATTTTCACATTGCTTTCCTTCTGTCTACAAATGAGCCTGGTGGAAGGTGATCACGACATTAATAGCGCTGGTCATTGTGCTAGAAACTTTTTACCTGTGCTTTCAAGTCCCAAATATTTTGCCGAGGTCACCTACCTCATCTGTTTTTTTGTTGTTGTTTTGTTTTTGTTTTTAAACAACCATTTGTTTATCAAATTTAAAATTCCCTTTCACCATCTGTTCCTCATCTCAACTTCCCACATCAACACATTCTGGCAATATTTTGGCCATTTTGATAAGATTGTCACGACATTGAGTGCATGTGGTCTTTTTCTGCTCACGATACACTCGTGTGTGATTTTGTTGAAGCTTTCTCAAGCTAAAACTTCTTTGTTCACACATGCACACACAACACCCTCCATTACTTTATTTACGGTCATCCTTTTGCCCTTACACATGGAGGACACCTTGGACATGTTATTTACCATTGGAAATTAGAGTGGCAAAATAACCAACATTTCTTTCTCAAGCAGAAGCTACACAGGTTGTGAAAAACAAGTCACCCTGACATCTAGATTGGGTGGCTGTATAGTGTTTGAATAGTATGAATTAGATTATATAATTAAATCCAACCGTCAAGATTATTTGTGCATTTTATATATATATGTTTGTTTTTCCTACCGGTTAACCACTTCATCTTTCCAATCATTCAATCACACACACACAGATGTTTCACCCCCTGCACTGCCGCCACTCCCACCAAGACATATGACTGTACAATAAATAAAAAAGGGATACAAAGTGCTGAGTGCTCCATTGCTGTGTTGGCAAGCTTTCAAAATGCAGCGCAGGCACTGGGCCTTTTCTTTTTCTATTGGTGAAATGAGCTTGTTTTAGATGTCTCCCTCCTCCAACACAGCTGATTCAAATAATCAATCAGCTAGCGCCTCTCGAGGACCAGGGTACCCCTGTGCAAGAGTCTACTTCTGTCATGAACATGACTAATAAGCACAGATATGGAAACATTTCTCTGTGCTACTTTCAATGCATAGCATTCATAATTGAATCACCAATTAACTTACATAATACACCAGCTTCAAATATGCAGCAGCTGGTGGCTGTTGTTTTACTGCATGCAACACATACACAGCCATAGTCAGGCTGAGTCATAACAGAAAGTGTAATGTGCGCTATGCTATAATTGGTTGACCTTGGGTTATTTTGACCAATGTGTGTCACAGACATGTTAAGACACTGGGCAACTGTGTAAAATGTGGAAGCTGTGCAACAATGTTTTTCTGTTTGTTTTAGTGTTACGCATCTCCTCACGAGCAAATGTAAAGCCTGCTCTTCAAAATTAAAATCTTTAAACTATAGCAAGATTGACACAGTAGCAATAATAAACACATATAGCCTGATTCATGAAAGGGTTGATAGTGTGTAAAAACGAGTTACACAAATACGGAACATGATCTACTCTCTGGGGGTGAGATTGGTTAGCCATTTATGCAGTTTATAACATTAGATTAAGGCAAAAATATATATTTTGAGGTCCTCTTATATAAGATTTTACATTATTATTATTAATGATATCATGTTATCATTTATTCACTGTACATTCACACTTCTTAAATGCTAATCATATGCAGCATACTATGTGTGTCAGAAAGGTTCCAAGACTATAGTATTATAAATATGTATTTCACTTCAAACTACAAGTTTCTCACTTTAATATAGAGTTGTATGATATAATGATATATATTTGTAGATGCGATATATAATGAATGTCTATCATATGCTATAATGGTATATCATATTTATAATTTTTTTTCTTATTGTAATCTAATTATTGTGTAATATAATAGTACAATTTTGAAGGATTTCCATCACAGAGGAAATGCTGTGGTTAATTTTCCCTACGCTAATATGTTCACGCCAATCAGGATTATTTTTTCCCCCTATTCATTTCATTTACATTTCAAGGCGACAGATGAACCGCATTACAGGAATGCTGTATACTGGGATATGAAATTACCTGTATGGGGGTAGAGATTTGTATTAATCATTGTTTTCCTAAGTAAAAGCAGATGTTTGCAAATGTCCCACTTTTATTCAACAAAATGATAATTCTGCTTTCATGGAGGACAAAAGAAATCTGAGAATACTTGAAATTCTGAGTCTTGGGCATTTTTTAATTATTAAAGGTCTATAAACAATTGTTCTATTATCAAAATAATTTTCAAATAATCTGTAATCGCTGTACATCTAATATTGTCGTTATTTAATGAAACATCAATATCCAAAGTTTTGCCAGTTTTTCTTATCAAAACTGATACGTTCTCTAAAAAGTAAAAAAATTGGGAAATGCATGCTTTCATTGGACAGCAACAATATGCAGCACAGTACAGTGCAACTAGTAAACTTTAAATCTAACACATTCATATATCTTACATAATAGCTTGCAAAATGCTTCTGTTTTTCCTTATTGGGCTTTCTATGTCTTAATTCATGGACTGTAGCAGCATCTACAGTATGGACAATTGCATACTCACCAAGTTAAAGCCTAAATGCCTGTAAATGTACAGCAAATCCCCTCAATTGTGTTGAGTGATTGCCACTTGGTGTTCTGAGTCATCTTTGTGACACGCAATGAGTTGCTGACACTGAGCCATCTGTGTTGTTGTGTGCAGGATCCCTGGCAGGCTCAACGACAGGCGCACTCCGCTCGGAGAACTCAATTGGATCTTCACAGCCATCACTGATACCATTGCCTGGAACGTGTTGCCCAGAGGTGTGGTGCTGCACGCGTTTAGCAAACTTACCCAGAATTTCAAATGAAGCCGTCTAATAACTGTAATAATAAAGTATGGCTAAGAGTAAAACTGTCAGACAATCGCCGCTAGGTTAGCTGGTGTAGAGTCCAGCTAAGTCCAAGGGGGTTCCTCAAACGGTGAAGTGTGTTCATTTGGCAGCCAAAAACTTTAAGCACGTACTGTTTGCTCACATACAAAGTCATTCTCATTGTGTGTGTTGAGACACGTAAAAGAACTGCAGTAACACACTTCTGATCCTTTCCATCATGAGATGATTTTAGATTAGGGATCGAGGCCAGTTTTGATGATCCTGGAGGTCTTAGAGTCTATGTTATATCCACATCGCCCCAAGGGCCATATGGTGAACATGCACTGCCGAACTGACTTTAACCCTTGAAGCATTTCCTTTACATTTGTATTAGCATTTAAAGTATTGCAAACCTTGGTAGTGTCATACAAAGACCCCAATTTCACTGCACTTAAAATGTGCACCATCTTGAGCTTCTGTGATTATGAGTAACTGTCTTAGCGCTGGTGAACACGATTTTGTTTTAAAGCTGGCGACAACATCTTTGCCAGTTTTTGGTAAATTGACATGCTGTAGTGTGTGATATCATATTGGTGAGTAATATCTTATTGGGACCTTTTCATTTTTGGGGGGTGTTTGCTCTACACCAAGATGGGCGTAGAGGGACGAGCTGGGCAAAGACCCGGCTAATACTGAACAGATGAATCTGATGGCTGTGTTAGCCTAGGAGGTAACTCTGGCTGCCAGTTGCCAATGCCTGATCTAGATATATTATTTAATTACTGGGATTTTCATTTTTCATGCAGTGCACACGGTTATTTTCATTACCCACCTGTCTTTTATTCTGCACACATCCCAAGCACACCAACTCCCAGCTCCAGTAACAATGTGACAATGCTGATGGCTGCCAAAGCCTTTTAAACCCTTGGGGCTCTACTGTTAATGAAGCAGCCCACGTCAGGGAGAATCCCAGTAATGAGGCTCTGCTGCACACCTAATTCAAATCACCCAGACTATTGTCCAACTCTGTTATGAACTCTGTCAAAAGAGTTCTTGCATGCAGCACACACAATTTTGCTCATGCGAAAAACAAATACCACAACCGTAATAGAAGTCCATACATCTGCAGAAAATTGGCTTACCCCCCACCCTTCCATTTTCTTCTGATTGTACTCTTTATGGTCACGGGTGAGCTGTAGCCTATCCCAGCTTAATTCGGCCAGAATGGGGACCCTGGACTTGTTATCAGTCAATCAAGGGGCATAAAGAGACAGAAAGTCATTCACACTCACAATCACACCTGTAGACAATTTAGAGTCTTTCATTTCTGTAACATGTATTTTGGTAAGGTGGATAGAAGCCAGTGTACCTGGAGACGCCCACATAGAAAGCATGTTATTTAAATGTTCCATTGGGCTTTTTGATCCCGTATTGGTCAGTTACAGTTGCCGTATAGTGAAACACTGAAAACAAAGCTGTAACTTACTGCTATTTGCTTTTTCGCAGATCTCAGCCCTCTATAGTCAAAAAGCATAGACAGTGTTTCCTTGCTACTTTGCGGTTCACTTATAATATTTATATTTGTATTTGGGTCAAAAAAATCCTATATTACGGGGTTTATCTCAGGTTGTACCTCGCTATATTGCAATTTTTTTTCCACTCACCGAAAGTGAGGAAACACTTTACACACTGCACTTTCCAGTCTAGCCTCTTTTAGTTACAGTAACTGAAGGCATCAAAACTATGATTGAACACGTGGAGTTATGTACTTAAAAAAAGGTTAAATAATTGATTACATGTAGTTTTATATTCTAGTTTCTTCAAAATAGCCACCCTTTGCTCTGATTACTTTTTTCACACTCTTGGCATTCTCTCGATGAGCTTCAAGAAGTAGACACTTCAAATGTTTTTTCAACAGTCTTGAAGGATTTCCCAGAGGGGAGAATGCCAAGAGTGTGCAAAGCAGCAATCAGAACAAACAGTGGCTATTTAGAAACTAGAATATATATTATTAGGGGGGCAACGGTTCACAAAATCCGTGGTTCAATTCGGTTTTCGGTTTTATGTTCATGGTTTTCTGTTCAGTTCGGTTTGCAGTTTTAGAAAAATCAATTATGTCTTGCAGTTAAAAGTGAAAATGAATATTAGTCAGTATTCACAGCTTATTACTATTATTAGTCCTCCACACACAGGCAGTTTGAAAAAGCTTCACGGACGGGATGAGGAAATGGTGACCGGTATTTACTAGAACTAACTTGGAGCGAAAGTTTGAGCTAAGAGTCCAGCGGCATGCTACGTGCTGTAGCTTCTTGCTAGCCCTCTCGCTAGCCTACAACCATAATGTGACTTGCACGTTCCAAACAAATCTTCATCCCACCAATTCACTATTTAAACATAATGCACAACATACACGGCAAAACTTGTGACTGGGATAAAAGTTCATTTTGCAGTTGTCACGCATCATCATCTTCATTGGATTAATCTATCTATCTATCTATCTATCTATCTATCTATCTATCTATCTATCTATCTATCTATCTATCTATCTATCTATCTATCTATCTATCTATCTATCTATCTGTGAGGTGTGGTTGTTTTCAGTGACAGTTGGAAAACAGCATATGGCCTTCAATCAATCAATCGTCTACATTCTTTTTAATTACACAAGGTTTTTTGCTATTTGTAAGCTTCCCGGGTCCCTATCACCCGCAAATAGCAGGGGCACATTGTATAGAATATATATTGTGGTGATATTTATTTTTATTTTGTCTTCATGAGCATACTCAATATTGGAGTGATCCAAAAATAATCCAGTTACATTAGTTTAATATTATGGTACTTGGATTACGTTACTAACTACATTTTTTAGCAGGTAACTTGTAACTAACAGATTACATTTTAAAAGTAACCCTCCCAACCCTGCTTCGAGTGAATACAGATCTGTACAGGACGGCGTGTGTGACTTTGCAGTCCGTTCCCAAAGCCGATTGGCTGGTGCGAAAAAATGTATTTATTTTTAAACTTGGTGAATATGTTTATGTGTCCCGCTTCAAATAGCCTACAAATGCGTCATCCGCACGCATCCATGCCCGCCAGTGCGAAGTACTGTACATTGACTATAAAGTGCAATTGCACTGCCAGAAAATGCTCAGTTGCTCACCCCGCGTTTGGTGTTTAATGTACCATTCGCTAACATGTCTCTAATATTATAATTATAATTAATTATAATAAATGCAATGAAGCTTTTTGGAAGACCCTTCTGTTGACAGATGAGTCCAAAATTGAACTGTTTGGTCACAACTAAAAGAGTCATGTTTGGTGAAAAGTCAACACTGCATACCACTGCAAAAGAACCTTCTCCCTACAGTGAAGCAGGGTGGGTGGTGAAGTGTTAAGTTCTGGGCTGGTTTTTCATCCCCAGGACCTGGACATTATATATGTATATGTATTTTGTCTTAATTGTCTTTTGTTCTGTCTGCATGTAGATTTGTTCCAGAAGCTGTTTCGTCAGGACCTTCTGGTGGCCAGCTTGTTCCGCAATTTCCTATTAGCAGAGAGGATAATGAGGTCATACAACTGTACGCCAGTCAGCAGCCCTCGCTTGCCTCCAACATACATGCATGCCATGTGGTAAGACACTAACACAGCTCTGCGTTTGCATGTTAAAATAGTCCAGAAGGTGAAACGAAAGTATCAGTTTCCGCATTGCTCACATCATTTTTTTGTTTTGTTTTTATTTTGGGGGTGGGTTACTTGCTGCAGTAAATGACAAAATACATCCTTGATTAGACAAGAGGTACAGAGTGGTACTATCTACATTTTATTATAATAGAAAGTAATTTGTTTTAAAGGCCGTGCAGTGATATAAATGCCACCAGCCAAAAGTTAATGAAGATCATTTGTAAAATGAGGAGTCCACCCAAATGCTGGACAGCTAAAAGCCCTGAACAGGAAGTGTGAACTCCGTGCCATTACTTACTCTAGCTGTTTATTAGGGATGCACAAAATGAACATTTTGGGCAAAAACTGAAAAACAAAAATGAGAAATGCTTGGTCAGAAACCGAAACGCCGGAAAAAATGTATGCAAATTTGTTATTATCATTGCATTTATTATAATTAATTGAAATTATAATATTATTATAAAATATTTAGGCCTATAAGCACGGGCATTTTAACGAAGCATTAAACAACAAACGCGGGGTGAGCAACTGAGCATTTTCTGGCGGTGCAATTGCACTTTATAGTCAATGTACAGTAGTCCGCACCGGCGGGCACAGATATGTGCGGTGCAGTGCGGATGACGCATTTGTAGGCTATTTGGAGCGGGACACGGTGCGGCGCACATAAAATCGGCACATTCACATGTTCACCAACGTTTAAAAATAAATAAATACATTTCTTTGCACCAGCCAATTGGCTTTGGGAACAGACTGCAAATTCACACTCAGCGTCCTGTACAGGCCTGTAGTCAGCCAGAGATAGTGTTACCTTAATCAAAATAGTCAGAACACTTTTTGGTAGACTATGTCAGTTGGAAATCTTTTTGATTTATACTTGCAATTCTCTACGGATACTCTTTTGTTAGTTCACATCGACGTTCAACATTCCAGTTAGTTCACATTCGACGTTCAACATTCCATGCACCCGTAAATGGCACACAATGTGTGGCACATGACATCATTTGAATATTGATGCAACAAATAAAATGATGAGCAGTTTATTACGCAAAAATGAATCTGCATACCTTTGACGCGGACAGTTCCTGTGCCTACCGAAGCTTTTAAAAAAGCTCTTTAAAAAAAACACACCACAAAAACAGTCTTACTCAAATGTACTAACCAAACCACCTTCACTTGTATAAAAAAACATCAGTCTTAAGGGAGATTGCCTAAAGGCAGGGCAGGGGAGAGGTGAAGTTTCAAAACATTTCTCAGACAGTGGCACGCTCAAGCGTTAAATGGGGAATTTGCAAAGTTTTCATGAACAAACATACAGGTTGCACTGTAAATTGCCCACATCACATGTGCAGCTGACTACATTCTCAGCAAGGGGAGATCTTGCAGTTTACATGTGGCCAAAGGATCACCTCCACACCAAGGGTACTTGCTTCTCAACACAGATGTCAATAAGTTGTATACAAAGTCACTGCATTGCACACTCAACTAAACCTGATACAGTTGTCGCAATAGGTGATTGTCCACAAAGTAGAGGTCGTTTAAATAAAAAATAAATAAAAAAGTTGTTATTTTTGGAGGCAAGGTACGCATCTACTGAGCCATAACAAACCCACAACACAGTTCCCACCCTTCTAAACTCTTGTTTACTTTAATAGAAAAATAGCATACTGTACAGTACATTAGTTGTGTTGCCTTTAAGGCTTTTTCTATACAAGTGCATGGCATTAAATAATGTTAAAAACATTTCTTTGTCATTAAAAAAGGTTTACTATTTGTTTGGATGGATAATTACTCATTTTATTTTTATTAACTCTTTGACTGCCAGACGTTTTCAGAAAAGGGATGCTGTCAGTGCCAGCCGATTTAAGCATTTTGACTGATCTTTCAAGGTCCACAGAAAATTTTGTGTTTGGACTATGGAAACACACATACTACCAAATGAAAGATTGAACTCTCGTCTTTCATCAGAAAAAAAAAGTTTGTTTCTACCTTATTCTGTTTTTCAGTAATCAACAATAGAAAATGGTTAGTTTCACCCAAATGTCAACGCTTCCAACTTCGGCGTCAACCTCGGAGTCACCATCATCATCATCGTCGTCATCAATGTGCTCTTTAGCATTGGTCGATGCTTTTCGTCTTTGAAAAAAATGCTCAAGCGTGAGCTGCTTGCAACCGGTCGCCATTATGGCTTCCTCAGCCATTGTCCCCTCAACACTCTAGCTCCGCCTCACGTCTTCTACTGACGCCTACCCAATCTTGTCCAAAGAGAGTCATCGCTGCCATCTAGGGGCCAAAAATAGGCATTATACTAACTAGATCTGCTTGATACTTTCAGCACAGCTGGCCAAGGCTTTCCTCCACCCGTTTCCCCCCCAAAAAAAAAAAAAACTTGGTGAACGTCTTTTAACGTCTTTGGCGCTCCTCCGTAGGTTTTTACTAAACGTTATTTAACGTTTTTGGCAGTAAAAGAGTTAAAAGGAAAAGTATTTTCGCTAAACATACTTCTGGTTTCCGATGATGTTCTTCCAGTTGCTAAATGTGCTATCCACTGCCATCCATGTTGAATTATCAGGCAAGAATGCCCTAAGTTTAATTTTATAATTATACTTTATGTATATAAGTGTAAATATTAATGCTTATTTTCGTTGAAATGTTGGTCTAAACAATTTGATGCACTTTAGCTTGCAATGGTGCTATATGTCGCGATTGACTTACTATGTTAAGGACCCAAATAGGGACCTCTGTATTGACACCTTTATTAATTACCGATAGTTGTCCTAAATGTACATTTAAATACAAAGTCCCTCTCTTAGTATATCTAATCCCAAGCACTCAGGGGTACTCATCTGTCTCCTTGTACATTGATTTAAGTGTCTCTGCACACTGTGTAAGAAACACTCCTCCCATTAACTTTATTCCTTTACACAAACAGTTCTCCCACTATTGTTTTTTTCTCTCCTATAAATACAACCCTGCAACATCCCACTCATTATCAGTCTTGTGTTGAGAAGCAAAGAAAATGTTCTCACTGGTTCTGTTCTGCCTTGTGAGGCTGATTGTTGCATAACATGAGATGACATCTTTCTTTGTACAGAATCCTGCTCTTGTAGGAGCGAATAGGTTTTCTTCTCGCTTTCAAGTCTATATTAGCTGTGCGTGTATATTAGTGTGTTTATGGCAACATTTTTTTTTTTAGCTCTGCTGCACTGCAGCACATGCAGTATTTAGCAGCACAGAATGACAGGACTGTGTAGAGAATCAAGACTGATAGAACGATAAATGTGAAAGTGCCACAGATAAAAGGCCACTTGAATAATAAAAGTGGGACCAGGGATGTTTGAGTGGAAGGACAATAAAAGGAGGTAATTAAAGAATTTGGGGGTTGCTGGATCGATGACGGTGCCCGCACACATACAGCAATTATTATTCAAATGGTGTTGAACTGGATAGAAGAGGAAAATGTAAGGTTGATTACTCCCCTGTGGACAGTTTCAGTGTGGGAGTGTGTACAAATGTGGGAGTGTGTGTTACTGCACCACTCTCTGCAGGCAACAGCAACAAGTGCTTAGTCAGCCGCCAACTGCTCCTTTACACTCTTCTGTTGACTGCTGTCCCCATTTCACATGCGCCGCACACACACGCACAAACACACACACACACACACACACACACACACACACACACACACGCACACACACACAGTGACAGGTTTTGGTGATGAGTTGCTCATTGATATTGGCAGCCATTACCTGAGTTAATGCTGTCATCCCAAGTGGTGCTGCATCCTCCTCGCTGTGAGCGTGCCTTTGCTGATTTGGCTCTCCTGCATTTCTTCTATTGCCCTCTGTTTTCACACAGCACTGCCAAATGTCTTTTTTATACAAATTAAGACTCTATTATGTAATGTGCATTTTCTTGCCTTTTTTGTCATGGTCTTGTCACACTTTTTTCTCCCCCCCCCCTTTATCCTGTATTGCAATATATACAGTATATTCTGGATGCATATAATTGTGCCTTGAGATGGTGCAGCGTTCACCAATTCCAGTCCTCGAGGTCCGGGGTCCTGCAGGTTTTAGATGTGTCCGCCAACCAACACACCTGAGACTAGTGGGCAGAAACATCTAAAACCTGCAGGAGTCCGGACCTCAAGGACCGGAATTGGTGAACCCTGAAGATTAATACCACGTGAAGGTTTGCTACTTGCCTTCATTAAAGGCACCGAACGCAAGTTACCAACTTTTTGCAGATTTGCGACTCCTCTGGTGAAAAGCGGAATGGAAGCCAGCGACACGCAAGCGCCCAGAGTACCGAGACGTTAGTTAGTGGTAGTTTTATTGAGCATTTCTTATGATAAATAGACCCTATCGCATTTTCGTGACGAGGTCTTACCTTTTTAGCAAGAAGAAAGCAAGCTGTGGGTCCCGTTTCATCCTTTTTTCCACCTACTCCAATATTAATGCTGCTCCAATATTGGTCCACGTCCTCCCGCGACACTTGTACAACTTTAGTTTTGCCCTTTTTGGCACACTCGACAGTGTTATCCGCGCCTACTCGGTATTCTGACCATGGTCGAGGGGGAGATTTTTCCCTTGGCCAGTCACCTCAGCAGGGGAGATTTTTCCCTCGGTCAGAGTCTCCTCTGTGGAAAACTCCCATTGCATGTTGCAAAACTTTTGGCCGATGGTCGAACAAAACGAGCCACCGGGAGACGGAGGGTCGCACTGCAGTATTGGTTTATTATTATATTGACACACTTTTATATCCGCTGTGGCACACGCTTGTCTTTTACCACAGACTGGTTCATACATTCCCATACACTTCCGCCGTCCCAACGCGCGGAGCAAGACTGAGCGCGTGCACGCGCCTGGCAGGGAGAAAGCTTAAAGTTTCAGTCCCAAATCCCCGATCATTATTTCACTCTACAGGAAAATAGGGGCAACAGCCATTGTGCCACAGCAGTGCCCCCTGTCCATTATACAATGCTTAAAACATGTGTGGGTGAAAAATATGGTTATTTTAACACGTCAACGTTGCGTCATGCTCCTATAATGCATCAACTATAATGAAGGGACAAACTCCAGTATATGTATAGCATACTAGTGAGGAGAAAAGACATTTAAAAGCATAAAGTGTTTTTTATTTTTTTTACCCAATTGTTGAGTATCTTGTTACAGCACTGTGCATTGCTCAGCATCAATAAATTGACACTAACGCTTACTAATTG